>NC_136009.1:24829458-24954458 GCF_048128805.1 Centroberyx gerrardi
GAGAGAGGGTGGGGAGCGATGGAGGGAAGTAAAGTAAGCAAGAGGGAGGGGGAGAGGAACAGAAGGAGGGAGAGAGAGGAGTTGGAGAGAAAAGGAGAGATAGAAGGAAGGGGTAGAGAGAGAAAAGGAGAGAGAGAGGGGGGAGAGGAAGGCTATAGACAGCGAGGGAGCGACAGACAAGTAGGGAGAGAGAGGTAGACGTAGAGAGAGAGGAAAGGAGAGATAGAGAGGAAGAGTTAGAGAGAAAGGGGGGATAGGTAAAGAGAGAGGGAGAGAGAGAGGAGGTAGAGGTGGAGAAGGAGTGTTAAGGAGGGAGGGGGAATGAGGTGCAGCCAGAGATTTGGAGAGCTGGAGGATGAGGTCATGGGAAGTAGAGATCTGTGTGTTTAACATGAGGCTTAGCAGGGCTCGGCCTGGCCCCTCCTCTTCTTTAGGAACACACACACACACACACGCACACACACACACACACACACATTATTCAACATAGGCTCCTCCCTTCTTTTTATGACTGGTTCTGTAGTTGCAGATCCTGCAGGCTAACACACACACACACACACACACACACACACACACACACACTCGGTGCTCTCCAAAGCTGCACCTGTCCCTGTCGAGGCTCAGCAGGAAGAGGCGTGGCTTCCTGGCACTGATCCTGCCTCCATTTAAAATGCTTGATCTCCATGGAAACGCTGGAAACGGTTTCGCCTCACAGCTAGCCCTTATCCATCTTTTTTTCAGACAGAAAGTGAAGCTGGGTCACTTCTTTTAGGAGCCGCCTCCTGATGCATGTCACCTTGTTTTCACCTGCAGCCTAGTCTGAGTATCTATAGTCTGAGGTATTGTGCATGAAAACAGGGAGAAACAAACAAATGAACTGTCAAACAATGCAGAGTTCTCCTTGAGCCAATCAGTGTCATTTTGAAAATGCCACAACATAGTGATTGTCATGTATCATTCCCCCAAATTATGTAAAAAAAAAAAAAAAATCCAATAAGTGGTCTCTGAGACATCAGGGCGTGACAGACAGACAAACATCTTGTTATCTTGACGTTTTTATCGATCAACTGATATTATCTTCCTCTGAAATACCTCAAGGAGCAAAGGAAACTGAGATCGGTGGATTCGTTGCCATGTATTTCCACCTCTGTTGACACCCGTCCACAATTCATGATGGCAACTGGGAGATACTGGAGCCCACAAAAAAAATCCCACATGTCCTATTTGTAATTACGACTAGGAGGCTTACATGAGCGCTTTTTCCCAGTTGGCAGCTCATATTTTCGGTAAATCTGATATAACATGAATGCAGCAATACTAGTCCCTCCAAATTCATCATAGCAAACAGCTACAGCGGTGTAAATTGAGGCTGATTATTGAAGATGAAGCCTCAGATCCTATAACATAATTATTACATCTATTATCAAGGGCTTTGATCTTATCTTTGCATTCCTTCTAACATTGGTGATCTAAGTATTAAAGCTCGTCTTCTTTTGCCCTCATTGCTCGCTGGATAACAGTGTCAGATAAAACCTGGAATGTACAAAATATAAATGTAATATTCCATATAAATGCGCCAATTCTCCACCTTTCCTCCTCTCCCGCTGTCCCTTACAAACACCCAAAAGCAATGTAACGCCATGATGAGTACGAGCAAATTCCAACTTTATGTCATACTTGTTTACATCTCATTTACAAAAAGCATGAAGTGTAAAATTGCATACAGAACCTGTGGACAAAGCTCCAACATTCAGCCTGTGGTAACACTTATTTTAGCAGTGTGTGTGCTTGTATATGGGTTTGCGTGTGCGTGCATTCCTCTGTGTGTGTGTGTGTGTGTGTGTGTGTGTGTGTGTGTGTGTGTGTGTCTATGACCTGAGGTTAATTTGAGTGGTGAAGTGTGTTGTGTTAATGAGAGGAAGTGTTGAGCGGAGGAGGGGTAGAGCTGTGCCGATGTCGTACCATCGGTTCCATCCCCGGGTCACGTTCCTCTGAAGTGTCACATTAGAATCGAGCCCAGCGGCCTAATTATTCCTCGTAAGGCTCATTATGGTTACAGAGAAACACATGCTTTCCCTTCCTCAGAGAGCCAGCTGTTTAAAGTGAACTCAAACATCACCTACAGGTTTCATCAAGACAGTTCAGCTGATGCCGCAGCGTCTGAGATCAGCTGGATGTAGGCGTTTACAAAGTTGTGAAATACAAAATGAAGGCTTTTATTTCCCGCTATTTATATCAATCTTGGGGAAAAAACTAATTATCTGACGTTTGTTCATTAATAATGATAATGTATTGTCAGGGTCAGCTACAGAGCAACGGTAGGAATTTCGTTTCTTTGTTGTTGACCTGGGGCTTGAACCCGGTTAAGATAATTTACCCTCTTTCCTTTAAAAATATAATTTGTCTTTACGCCTCCTTTCAGAAGATCTCATAAGTGCTACAATAATTCGGGGGAGTTGGTGTTGCAAAGTCTTAATTGGGCGTAGTCTCCGATATGCATGACCTCACCTGCAAATAAATATTATGTGGGCGAAATTATGAGATTTGCGTATAATTTACAAATGCATGACCATGACTCGTGCAAGGAGGCTTTATTGTTTGACAAGCACTGTTACACACATTTTCCACTCATTGCGCACAGTGAACAGCATGGCTTTCTGATTTGATCACTTTGGTGATATAACGCTCTCTTCCCTGCACAAACCTTTAGTGACACAAACCCTAACCCTAACCCTAACCATAACCCCTACCAGTTCAAGAGGTCCTGTCCCTTTTCTGACCCTGCACTTTCACCTCCATGTGGAGGGGGATAAGCAGAGAATACAACAACATTTTTTTTGTTTTACTGCTCACTTTTTAAATGACTGCATCTGTTTCTGAGTCATTTTTCAGTGTCAGCGGTGGTCAGGTTGGTGCTGGTTCCTGTTTCAACAGCTAGGAAGGGAAGGAAGGTTCAGCAAAGGCAATCCCACAGGTCATATAGCTTCCTGCATGGTACAGCTATCACAGAAAAAACACCCAGCTGCAATTTTAGTGTTTTTCTTCTCTTTGAAATGAAAGTTTACATGGTCATTTAGCACTAGAAAGGCAAGTGGAATTGGGGGCGTCTAAGAGAAGTCCAACAAGTCTTAACTATTTCCTTGTGTGATTTTGAAAATCTAAAAACTGGATTGTACAGAAAATGGGTCTAGGAAAAGTCATGCAGGGACATTTTGAAAGCTGAAACATTTCTAAAATTCAAAACAGCAGTCAATTGACAGTGGCTTGGTCTTGTCGTGTTGTTGTTGGAGTCTGTTGCCTTTGAAACAGGTGTTGTTACACCATTGTAAGTGCATTATGTATTAGGGAGATTTTCATCAAAAACCTACACAGTAATTGTGTACTTACAATACTTTTCCATAGGTTAATACACAGGTTAATACACTGGAATAAGGCTATTGTAAAGCAAAGTTTTCCCCCTTTGAAAACCCATTGTATAATTTCAGAAATATCTCAAAAATAAGGCTGTTTTTCCCAGTTCCTGAGTTTGGAAATCTATTTTTCACCCCTTACAGTGCTGGCTTTGACTTGAGAAACTTATAGTGTGATTTTACTTTGTTGAGTGAAGAGTAAGAGTCCAAACGAAGATGTTTCAGATTGACTGCATCTGTCTCAGTTCATGAATGGACTATGATCACCATGGAAATCTATGCTAAGCCCTGTGCTGCCCTCTAGTGCTAATGCTGCCACACTGCAGCTCACCGCATGCAGCTGTGGATTAATTCAATTCACTTTCATTTCAATCTTCAAATGGTGAAAATATCTTGGCGTTCTTTTGTTTTAGAATGCTGCTTTGGCCGTTTACATCATATTACGTCAAATGCATCATGGGAGAACACAAACCTTTTTCTAAAAACCATTGGGATTGGGATTCAGTTCACTTTGAATTCAGTCAATCCAGGAAGTAGAGTTTTCACATTTTCACTTTTCTGTTTCTAATGAAAACTGTTGGTATGAGAAGGTTGTCATATCCACTGTAAGAAATAATTGAAAATAATTGACCTACAGCATTAGTAGTAAGTCAATAGCAGTTTCAATGTACATTTTTGAATTATACATGATTTAGTTTTCCCTTTTTCTGCGATACTCTGTTCAACCCAAAAGGAGAAATTCTCAGGGTCAGATGCTGCTTCATACATCCATTCACCAGCTGCTAAAATGATCCTAAACTTTGTGTGTTTGTGTGTTTCAGTGAAGGAGGAGTGTGTGTCAGAGGAGGAAGAGGAGGAGGAGGAGGAGGAGGCGAAGGATGCTCTGGTGGAGGAGATTCTCCAGCAGGGAGACACGGCCATCATCTACCCAGAAGCCCCGGAGGACGAGCAGAGCACACCAGAGAGAGGGGGCGCCGATGAAAATGGTACCGTTACACACACACACACACACACACACACACACACACCACCCCATGCTTGTGTCTATGACTGTGTTGTACATGGAATTGGTATATATAATTGGTGTATTTTGCCAGTATTGGCATCTATAACTTGGCTGTTCTCTTGTTTTATGAATTCCCACACTCCTTCATTTTTGTTTAAAGCTGCACTAGACAAGATTGTCTCATAAAAATACAGCTGTGCTATCAGTCTAAATCTCAAAGTGAGGCTGCAACAAAGAAGAGCGTCCCATCCCCACTAACTGACACCATGTAGTTTTACGGACATCACTTAACAGGCTTTCTGGGTATTGAAGTTCAAATTTTTCAAACCCCTCGCTGACATTTGGAGCCACAAACGTTGCACAGTGCAGCTTCAACTTGGGTTTTGTGTTATTATACTATCACTTTTTACATTAGTATTATCTAGTCCTTTTATATTTTCCCCATGCCTCTTGAGGATATTGTTTCTAAAGGGGTCACTTTTTTGTTGCAACTAGAGGGGAATGTTTATTTAGATTTTGCATCTTTATATTTTTTTACAGGTTTAACTATCCTCTATATTGAATTGTTAACTGAAAAATTACCTCTAAAGATCAATCACAAGTGATCGATGTGTTTCGTATCTGTTTGTTAGACGCTCATCCCAGAAATCTCAGAATCCCATTAATCGCCAAGTCCATTAAAAGTACATGCATTTGTCTCAGTGACATTGGTGCAGTCATATGCAGTAGATGCTGTCACACATGATACAAAGACAACAAGGCCTCGCATACAGTGCAGAGAGACGGTGCAGAGACAGAGTGCAGAGACAGAGTGCAGAGAGACGGTGCAGAGACAGAGTGCAGAGACAGAGTGCAGAGAGACGGTGCAGAGACAGAGTGCAGAGAGACGGTGCAGAGAGACGGTGCAGAGACAGAGTGCAGAGAGACGGTGCAGAGAGACGGTGCAGAGAGACGGTGCAGAGAGAGAGTGCAGAGAGACGGTGCAGAGACAGAGTGCAGAGAGACGGTGCAGAGACAGAGTGCAGAGAGACGGTGCAGAGAGACAGATTAAGACAGACGGCAGCCTATAAGCTTCCCCCTACATCTCACTCTCTGTCTCTTTACCCCAGGCACGCCAGATGCCTTCTCCCAGCTGCACACTTGCCCCTACTGCTCCCGGGGCTACAAGCGCAACGCCTCGCTGAAGGAGCACATCAAGTATCGTCACGAGACCAGCGAGGACAACTTCAGCTGCTCGCACTGCAGCTACACCTTCACCTACCGCTCGCAGCTGGAGAGGCACATGAGCCACCACAAGGGCACCAGGGAGCAGGTACTGTCAGAGCCTGAAGGCAGGAACGCACTGGAGGCGTTACACGCGAGCGCTTTCAAACACGCCAGTCGGTATCAGTGTCCCAACGCACGCTAGGAGGCGGATCAAACTGCCTTGATCTGAAACTCCATTCTTGAGTCTGTTATTTTGTGAGGTTTCTGGGTATCTACAGGCCTTTAAAAAGTCTGAAAAAGTATTAAAAAGTATGACCTAAATTCAGTGTGTCTTAATACAGGTATTAGTGGTCTTATCACCATGCAATGACAGGTTTCTTTGTGTTATATGTCCTTTCTTAGATTAATGCAGAACAGGGTTACTAGTACAATATTCAGAACATGTTTTTTGTTTCATAATATCTGCTTCAGTAAACACAATTGGACTTCATGTCCCTTCGCAATTAATTTCCTGTTGCCCTTTTCCTTATCTTGCCCGTTCGTAGTTTCAGAACATTAATTACGTTCCGTGTTCAAACAGAAATAGGCTTTGTTTCTTTGTTTTGGTTTTTTAAATTGGTCTTGCAGTTCAATTTCAGGTAGCATTAAAAAGGTCTTAAAAAGCCCTCACTTTGGCTTTCAGAAACCTTCAGATAGCCAGAGGCAAAATCCTTCATGTTTTTAATCAAGGTGTTCTTGTCAGGAAGTACATTACAGGAGGCCAAGACATGCACGAGGAGAAGCTAATTTAATGAAATCCAAAAACACCCTCAAATATTTGACTGCAATCTAATCGGGAAATATGAACAAAAATATTAACTCTCTATAGTCTTGCTGGTCTCTAAATACATGGAGCAGACTGTAGAAGAGGGCAGTGAACAGAAAATATGATATAGAAACATCACGCATGAATGAATGGTGGTGAAACGCTGCTGATGCTTCAGATCTCCAGCCTGCCGTGTTGCCATAGAAGCATCACATTAAGAATCAATTATTATCCAGTATGTTTGGGCCTTTACTGTGGTACTGCTAACTGTCTTTGTCTGTGGGTGTGTGTGTGTGTGTGTGTGTGTACGTTTCAGTGTTGCTTCATTAGCATATATGTTAAGGCAGAGATACACAGGGAAATGTTTTGGGCATCTGAGGTACCAAACAGTGCTGAAGGAGTTGCCTTAACATTATTGCTTTAACACATGTTAGGAACACATTCTTGCCAGGAAACGTCTGAAGAGATTTTAATCCTTTGGCTCTCTTACAAAACTTCTGACTAGTCGCCTGATGCTGAAAGCGATACCCATATACACTGCCCAAAAATTGCTTGTGTGTCACCACCCTTACTGGATATTTCATATCTTCTCATTTCCATTATTGGTAGAGATGCACCGATATGTTTTTTTGAGGCCGATACTTATATCTGATATTTTCTCTCCCATATCAGCCAATAGCGATACACATTTTTGTAAGAATCTTAATGCAGGTGCGAAACAGGTTAAACTTTTCAGACAGGCCTATCTTAAGATAATTAAGTGTTTTTTAAACAAAAGACCATGTTAGTTTTATTCTGTTGCCAGTCTGACAGTTGTTGCAAGTGACACACTCCTAGAAAAAAATCGCCCAAAAATGCCGATTTCACCGGCCAAAATAAAAATAACATTTGACTGATACTGATATTGCTTTTTAAAGCTGATATCGGCCAATACTGATAGTCAGCTGATATATTATTGGTTAATTGTTGTATCTTTTACCCGTCTTCTCTTTCTCCCTCAGTTGTTAGCTGGCTCTCTGTCAGAGACCCAGAGAAACACTTAACTTTAATTTTAAAAGTGCTGTTTATTTTGTCAAAATATCCCCTGGGTGCTGCTGTGACTTGCAGTATGTCATCCCAGTGGCTTTGGCTTAATGTACAGGACCTCGCTGGTTATTGTTGATGTACTAAAGAGTGGGCAGCGCTCCCGGTGATTCTCTTCAGCCCGATAGAGCTGCATCTCGGTGTCATTCATCTCCTGATGACTTCATTGACTTTTTGGATTTCTCTCATGCACTTTGATTTATCATTACTTCAAAATTCAGCAGCAGCTGCACTGGCTGCTGACCTAAGCAAAAACTAAGCCTCTGCATGGATAATCAATGTCTTTTTACCTGATACTGAAGAAAACCTAAATCTTTACCGTGTCTATTAAAATGTCACATCTTTTACTCAGCATTGTATGTGTTGATTTCATTCAATTTTTCCTTTGTATTGGCCTATTTGCATATTTATTCCCATGATTAATACGGCTTAAAAGGGCTTATGTTAATGGTTGAAAATGTGCAGACTTGAACACACATCTCTTGCTGCAGTTTCTCATCACCTTCTTCCTCCTCATCATCCTCATCATTATCTTTTTGTCTGCCACAGCGTCATGTTACTCCGACGGCAGGAGGAAACCGCAAGTTCAAGTGTACCGAATGTGCCAAGGCCTTCAAATACAAACACCACCTGAAGGAGCACCTGCGCATTCATAGCGGTGAGCTGTTGCCACGGCAACCATCACCTTGTCTCTTTCACACACACATACGCACGTACACACGTGTGCGCACACACACACACACAGTCCATGGCCCGGCTCAGTCGAAGTCACCGATCAAAGCTCCAGTCCACACTCCTCTCATTTTGCTATCAGTTATTTATGAGCTGTAATGACTTTGTCCTAATTATAGTTATTTTTAAATCCACACACTCCTGTCCATTGTGTCATAACTGTGTTAGTGTTGGCATGAGGGTTTTAATTCAGATGGCTTGATTTCTGGTTGCTCCATTACTTCAGGCTTTCCAAATTACATGTTTATCCTCTGAGGATTTTGATTTGTGGAGTTCAGCAATCATGTACTTGCACAGATTAAAAAGATGAATGATACAAGGAATAGACAAATGTTTATAAATTTCACATGGAAAAAACAAGGAAAAAACATCTAAACTAAAAATCAAAGAAATAAACAAAAACAATGACACAATTGAATTGAGAGAAACTAAATGACAACAAAACTCAATGAGGAAAGTGACATAACAAAAACAATGAATGACAAGTAAGGCAAATTCAAGTTGACCTAATGTAGATAATGTAATTCAGCTGCACTTTTAAGTTTTAGTAATTTCTCTCTGTGCCCCTTCTAGGTGAGAAACCTTACGAATGCTCCAACTGTAAGAAGCGGTTCTCCCACTCAGGCTCCTACAGCTCCCACATCAGCAGTAAGAAGTGCGTGGGCGCGGTGCCTCCCAACGGCGTCCCGCGGCCGGCGATCAAGCCGGCCCCGCCCACCGCCCAGCCCGCTCCCGTCGCCATCGCCCCGACCCGCATGATCCTGAAAGAGAAAACCGAAAGCAAGCCCCTCCAAGAGCAGCTCCCCGTCACCCAGATCAAATCCGAACCTGTGGAATACGAGTGCAAGCCCGTGACGGCGGCACCGGCGCCGTCGGCCGGGACCAACGGGGTGGTGAACGGAGGGGTGGCGCAGCCGGCCGTGGTCCCAGCCGCGGCCCTGCCGCAGGGCGTGGCCATGGTCGTGCCCACGGTCGGCCTGATGTCGCCCATCAGCATCAATCTGAGCGACTTGCAGAACGTGCTGAAGGTGGCCATGGACGGAAACATCCTCAGGCAGGTGCTGGGGACGGCCAATGGGGTGGTGACGCAGGGGAAGCAGGGGATTGTGGTCCAGCAGCCCCAGCAGCAGATCATCAGCCTGCCGGCCTTCGTGGACCACGACGGGACGACAAAGATCATCATCAACTACAGCATCAACCCTGCTGCCTCCACCACCGCCACCACCCAGCCCGCTCCGCTTTTTCTCAAAAACAATCTTCCTGCCCCTCCCACAGTCTCCACCACTGCACCCCCCACCCCCACCAAAACAGCTGAACCCCCAACCGCAGAGGTGGAGACGATCCCCACCGACCTCACCATTGTCAAGACGGAACCAGAATCGGAACCAGAACCTGTTTCCACAATGGAGACGGAGGCAGCCGCCCAGCCAGAAACGGAAACCGCTAAGACTGCGAACCCCCAAACAGCCGAGATGCCAAAAGCCAGTAGCACCAGTACATGTTTACTATGCGACGACTGTCCCGACGGCCTGGAGGCGCTGCACCTCCTCCAGCACCACAAAGCAGCCAACGGGGAGGCCGTCGACTCCGCCGCCCTGGACCCGTCGTTCGCTGCTCTGCTGAAGGAGGCGGGGGTGACGCTGGAGGAGCCGCCTGTGGACGACCTCCTCTCCCTCCTCAAGACCTACTTCGCCTCCAACGCCAACCCCAGCGAGGAGGAGCTGAAGAAGATCTCAGACTCTGTCAGTATTCCGGTGGAAGTGGTCAAAAAGTGGTTTGCCAAGATGAACTCTGGGAAAACCGTGGGCAGACACGCCAATGACTCCAAAACTGTTTCCATAAAGACTCAGCCCACAGATTCCAGCCCAGACGTCACCTCAGATCAGGAGGGAGAGGCGGAGAAAGACTCCGCCGCGATCCCACCAGCCCAGGAAACACCCACCACGCCCCCAACAGAATCTGTAAGTACGTCCCTTTCCCCCGCAGACCTCGCACCACTAAACCTCACCACCGGGGACCTCGTCGTCGTCAAAAGCGAGCCAGAAGACCCAGAGGCCCAGGACACCCAGGCTGAACCGCTGGACCTCTCCCTTCCCAAGCAGACGGCCGCTGGGTCCGACACCCAGAGGACCCCGCCTCCCGTCAAACAGCAGGAGCAGCCTCTGAACCTGAGCTGCCTGAGGAAGGAGCAGCTGCAGGCCGGAACCATCTACGTCACCACGCCTCAGACCGGCAGCCCCGTCAACATCGTCACCGCCGCGCAGCTGCCCACCTTGGTGGCGATCGCGGGCCAAGGCACGGTGGGCTGCCTGAGCGCCATCAACACCACAACCAAGCGCACCATCCTCATCCCCCAGCTCACCTACACCTACACCACTACAGCCGGCAGCACCACCGGGGCCAAGACTGTTGTGCTCAACGGACATAAGGTTGGTAGGACTAACATGTAGCAGTGTGTTCCTCATGTGTCCTCTGGGTACCTGGAAATAATTGTAGTGTTTGTTCCACATTTGTCTTGTTTTTGGGTTTTTTTTTGTGGTGTGGTCTGCAGACTGCCGCAGTAAAACATTTTTGTGTGGATTTGTTATGATGCAAAACATTCATAGTTCTTTCAATAAGAGGGACATTTGGCTTAATTATTCTGTTATTTTACTTTTCTTTTGTTCAAGCACTAGTGGTGCGTTCAAGCACCTGCTGTGCCAGAATATAGAAGTGTAAAATATGAAAAAGAATAGATGATGTGATCTGCCATCTTTACTGTTCATAAAATTCCATTAATAGGCATCTCCAGCTGTTATAAATACAATATGGCATAGTTATTATATAGCGTCCCACTGATAGCACTCATATAGCCCAGGATCTTTTTGACTATGTATAACAGTTTCAGACCAAGCAGTAAATAGATTTTTACATATTTAAAGAAGGCATAAACACTGCGGCTGGTAACTCTGTCTGTTCTACCTAAAGTCAGTTTTTCCTGCTACAATAGAATAGAACAAACGATAACCGTTAACCAAAGTGATACACAATGAGTCTAACAGTGGAATAAGCTTAAATTCCTAGATGCTAGCAATACAGGAAGCAGTAGTAAGGAGCACAGGGGTCAAAGCCACAGGACTCTGACAATAGAACAATAAAGAAAGCGTTTGAAATATCTCTCAGAAACATTCTTCATCCTTCATTACCTCTCATTATTGCCTAGTGTCCAAAGCATATGTTTACAAAGTGTGATCGTCACACACCCATTCATACACACGCGTTACACCAAATATGCTCATTCACGATAACCTACGTGCCATAAAAGTCCATTCTGTATCCATGGACTGTGCAGAATGCAGTAGGCGCTGCTTCCTGTGGCTTTACTGAATAGGCCGCATTGGGGAGGCTGTCTGTGGAAAAGAACAGCCTCCAGACCTGGCTAAATGGTTTGGGCTCCATCCAGACCGCCTCTGGAATGATGTATGTACCAGGTGAGGTTAACTAATACCGTCTGCACGCCTGGCTGCAGCGGGCATTACAACAGCAGACGAGGGAGTTGGATTCCCTCCCAGAAACCTGGAAGACAAGCAAGACGGACTTAAACCCACTGAGCGATTCTCGTCATGTGAAAACCCTCATATGTCTGAAACAGTCGACAGGTTTCCTCCACCTGACTGCTCTTTGAGATACTGGCCTCCCACACTAAAGCCCACATGCTGCACATACTGGAATACTTGGAGTGTTTTCCAGGTACCTTTTTGTATGCTGTGTACGTGCTTTTATCAGGCCTGTAAAGATAATTTCCACAGTTAAATGTTCTGCTAAACGTGATATTCATACCCAAAGTATCGCTTTTTGTTTTTTAACCTACATCGGGAAAGAGTTCTGCTGAGCATGCATCCTCTTTTTCAGCAACACCCTCCTTCATATTCATGCAGTGAGACACTTTCACACCTGAAAGCTTCCCACAGTCTCCACTGCAGCAGTTGAAGGTGTCATGTTCAAGGGCAACTCAGTGGAAGGAAGAGTGTTACATATTCACATCCCCTGTCCAGATTTTCCCAGACGATCTGCGAATTCAAACCAGTGACCATCAGTTACAAGCTCATTCTTCAATTTTTTTAGGCTACTGCCTCCACCTTACATTTTGCAATCAATTAATAAATCAGTCGATCACAATGATTAGTGATATCTCCTTCCGTCTGCAGCAGGAGAAGAAGCAGGACAGCGGCTCTGAGGGCGTTTCCGCGGTGGAGGAGCAGAACGACTCGGATTCGGCCTCGCCGCCCAAGAAGCGGCGGCTGGAGAACGGCGTCTACCCCTGTGATCTCTGCTCCAAGGTCTTCCAGAAGGGCAGCTCCCTGCTCAGGCATAAATACGAACACACAGGTATGCCTAAGATGAAAGAAAGTTGCTTGAAATGCTATTTTAAATGATTTTATATTGCTCAAGTCAAGAACCAGAAAAAGGGAAATCTGCACTCTCAAAAAGATATCTTGATTCATTTATTTCACGTTTCAAATAAAAAATATACAGCTTGGCAAACTGAAAAGAAACTGACGTACCAGAGAAGCCTTATTTCATGTCCATTTTCTTATCCAGCATATGGACTTTTTTTTACCTTGAGTTTGTATCAAAATTAAGAGCATCTTTCCAAATTGAGAGTTGCAAATCTGGAAAGTGCGACTTCTATTCTGAAGTAAAAGTCATTAATATATAAGTTATATATTATTTAAGTTGTTAGCTATCTTGAGCACCGTAACTACATAACAGAAGCATTTTAAAGGATTATATCATCTGTGTTTTTTAAATCTGAGCATCAGGTAATATTTTTTCCTAAGTGGCTGTATAGTGTGTGAAGTTAAACCTCTCAAATCTACATGGACTGGATTACCAATTTAGAGACTAATGCGTTTGTTCCATTGCATTAGGCAAACTCAGTCAAGCGCAGATTTTAAATGCTATTTGATCCAAGTCTGGTGGATCTCATTAGCGGTGCTGGGTGGTTTCTGTTTTTCCTTTCTTTCTTCATTGAGTTGCCCAAAGGTATTCCTAGTTTTCAAGGCTATGATTTTACATATGACATCATATCTTATTAAATGTGTTGTATCAATGTAAATATCTTAGTTACATGATATTTAGTGTCATGGAGGCTGTAAAGTAGAACATTTAGCGGACCCCTGGGCCCATAAAGTTACCAGCTCCGAAAAAGGCGACCTAAGTAGTTTTTATAAAGACGACTCCTGAGGCAAATTAACAGGATATTTTTCCTATGATCTGGCGTGCCTCAGATTTGGACGTGGTCTTAGTTAAGTCTGTTAGCAGTTAGCTGTGCACTCCACTACTGTGTACAGGTGGGTGTGGGTCCAGCCATGACATCATCCACCCTAAATATGCACACATGCACACACAAATTCACATACACACTCTTTCCTTCCTTGTGGAAAAGGTCCAGTAGGTTTCTGCCCTCTGGGTTCAAAATGCAGACCAGGTCCAGTAAAATGAGCTCATTTCTTTCAACGTTTGTTTATTGGGAATCCTTCAGGGGATTTTCATTAGTATTTAAAACAGCAAAACCTTTTATTTTCTCTATTATAATACTCTTAAAGGAGCATTATGTAAGATTTTACTGCACAAAATGAACATAAACATATCTGCAGGGTTGGTAGGGTGTTTCGAAAATACCAATGAATCAACAATTACTTCACCAGGTGCGTCTGGCTTTCAAAACTCACGTTCTGATCCTCCATCCTGTATCTTTCTGCTCAAAGATGGAGGATGATGCTGATCACATTTGGTTCTCAAGACAACAAAGCAGTATTATTATTACATTATTTTACGTCATGATATATTAACTCTTCACTAGACTTTTCTGTTGGTTCGCTGCTCTAATTAGCTGGCTTACTCGTTCTATTGTGAAACTGTAACTTTCTATTATGTCACCATTATTTCTGTCCATTACAGGCTACTGTAAGCTGTATCAGACACTTGTCAATGTTGTTGCAATTCCTTGGTTGCCAATAGAGGGCGATAAAAGTCATAAATTACTGAGTGACCCTTTAACATATAACATTTATTGAACACTTTTAACCAAAGCACCTACAGTTCCATGAGCAGATTTTAGCATTGGTGGGCCTAGTTGGAAACAATCCTCTATCTTAGGCAGTGTTAATGCCTTGCTCTTCCTGCTGAAATGGGAACAGAATCCCTAACCTTAGCAGTGTTAGTGTCATATTTATTTTAAGGGTTGTGTTTTTAAAAAATGTAGAAGAATGTCATTGCTGTTGTCTGATGACTCAGTGCTGCTGCAGATGTATGGAACAAACTTAAAAAGTAAAAAATATATAAGATAATCAAAGATATATCCACACATTGACAAAAATTAGCTAGACAAAAATCTAGCCAAAATTATCAATTTATTAACACAAATGCATAGTGTCAAACTTTAAGGTACAAGTAAAAAAAACAAAAGGAAGAAAAAAGTGCTAGAGGAGCAGACGTTTCAGCTCATGCTCTCATCAGTGTGTTGGGTTGTGTTTTGGAAATACTTTGGAGGATTTTATTCTACCCACCCAGCTATGCAGGGAATGGCACGCCTCACCCTGGTGGCATTGTGGTACATTCAAGACAACTGGGAAACTTCCCTACTTCCCACCTCAGAGTGTCCACGTGGTTGAGGTGGGAACAATATGGACGCCTGAAAGAAAGTTGTGTTTGTTTGGCTAAAGGGCTACTGTGTATTAATTGATCTTAAAGTATTCCACGCACAAACAGAAACGTCTGTTTAAAATAACATGCTGTTATTGAAATGTCTTGTTCTTACCATTCACTATGAACGTTGCCATGTTGATTTATGTTTTCTTGACTTCACATAACTACATGTCGGGGAACTTGGACCTTGTAAGTTTCCAACTAGAAATTACAAGTTGGTGGGCCGTTCAAATGGATTATTCGGAAGTAGGACGTTTCCCAGTTCCCCAGTTGTCTTGAACGCAGCATTAGTGCCCTGCTCTAACTCTTGTCCTTGTTCTTCATCTCTAGGAAAACGGCCCCACGAATGCGGCGTCTGCAAGAAGGCCTTCAAACACAAGCACCACCTGATAGAGCACTCGCGGCTGCACTCGGGCGAGAAACCCTACCAGTGCGACAAGTGCGGCAAGCGTTTCTCCCACTCCGGCTCCTACTCCCAGCACATGAACCACCGCTACTCCTACTGCAAGAAGGACGGGCCGGGCTCGGGTTCCGGTTCGGGGCCGCGCAAGGCCCAGCCGGGGCTCGGCGAGGGGATCGGCAGCCCCGGCGCCGGGCCGCAGTCGGACAGCCGGACCACGACCCCGCCCTCCCAGCTGGACTCGGACGAGAGGGAGAGCGAGGAAGAGGAGGACGAGGACGACGAGGCCATGTGCATGGACGACATCCGCGTCGTCCAGGTGGACGACGGCGAGTGCGAGATCTACGAGGGGAATTTCGACGACGACGGGGAGGGAGAGGAGGCGGAAGAAGAGGAAGAGATGACGACGAGAGAGGAAGAGGTGGAAAGAGAGGAGGAGCCGGACAGAGAGAAGGTGGAGGAGGAGATAGTTTGTGAGGTGGTGGAGATCGAGCTGGGGGAAGATCAGGAGGATCAGGAGGATCAGGAGCTGGAGCAAGAGAAGGTGGAGGAAGGAAGCGAAGAAAAGGAAGCGGTGGTAAGTGAGGATGCCGAGGAAATGGCAGACGGTGAAGCAAATACGGACAAAAGCATCAGGGAGGAGTTGGACAGTGCCGAGCCAACAGCGGAAGTGGTGACAAACGCCGAATGAAGGAAACATGGATTTTGGACGGTCATTGGTGTCAAGTAATCCAGACAAAACCGCATCTTGCCATCAGTAGAAACCACAGCGGTTGCCAGATCTTACGGTCCACTACTGTGTACAAAAACCCAGGTGTGCCTGAACTTGAAAAAAAAAAAAGCAGTGACTTTTTTTTCTTGTGGAAATGAAATATCAGTGTTAAAAAAAATTGTTTATAGAAGTACAGATTTTAAAGCAAAACTCACCCATAACTTGTCAGAGTAAAGACTTAAACCATTTTAGGCTGTATCTTATGTTACTGAGACATCCCAGGTTGTTGTTTTGTTTTTGTTTTTTTGTTTTGTTTCTTTTTTTTGGTCATTTTGTCAGTGTTACTAATCTTGTTGCTCATGTTCGAAAACCTTTTCACCTGTAAAGACGAGAAAGATTTCTATACCTTTTTATTGCCAATGAAGTTTGCTAAATCAGTATTTTATTGAGTTCTACGAACAAAAACCTCTGCACTACAGTATTCCTGGTTTACCTATGGATACAACATGCCTCATGCATTGTCTGCCCTTCAGTGTTATATACATACACTAGCTAGCAAGATCTCGTTCGTGTTAGCATACGTTAGCCTATGCTAGCTAGCATAACTTTTGTTTTCAGTTTGACTGTTAGCCTTAAGGAAAACAAGTATTCTTGGGGAGGGTTGTGGGTGGGATGGGGAGTCAGGATGATGATGTGGCTTCCGCACGCCATAACCAAATTTGTCCTATCAGGGAAGGTAGAGTCACGACCTCAAAGCCAGCATTGGGCGCCTACTTTTTGCTACCCAGCGTAGCCTGAGCGGGCGGAGTCTTCAGATGATGGCGAAAAGGCAGGCTCCACCCCCCTCCGGCTTAACTGAGGTTCCAAAACAAACACGCCCATCCTTACCGAGCTTCTCCTCGTTTGGGTTGACTTTAGTTCTCAGTCAGTGATCAGTGTTATTAGCTTATATATGAAGTCATAACGTGAAGGAACGGGCCGTCACTAGCCCCACCCCAATGCCTCCAGCCTTATGCAAGACCTGTGTGCTGTTAAAAGTGCCATTGAACAGTGTTATCATTTCTTCTTCACAGATGTAGCCAGTATTATGTCCCTCTGTTACCTACACAAGACCCATATTGACTAATGTTTGTTGACTTGCTCAGACTTGCAGCTTCACACAGTTGAGTTGGGTGAATAACCGGAGTCACGTCGCACAATATTTGAAACAGGGTTCCTACCTACAGGCCTGGAGTGCCTGGAAAATTAATTAGAATATTTTCTGACCTTTAAAAGTTCGGGAACCAGACACGAAAGTTGGAAAAGTATAGAAAAATACTGCTGCTCAGTCCCGATACACACAATTATTTTATATAGCTGCGATATTTGCTGATGAATAATCTTCAGTTATAGAGTGACATAGCCTAGTTGACAGTCATATTGCCCATATTTACGTTGCAACTGTCTGTCAATCTTTAAATTCCGGTCAAGGAGATAATGTCTTGAAAAAGTAAGTAAGTAAAGTAAGTCATTTTGAAATAGGAAATGTGTGGGAACCCTGTTGAAAACCCATCAGAAATACAATGTGGACTGAGCTCACCTGCGGCTGTGAATGTAAACTTTGGAATTACGAGGTTCCTTCGGACATGTTTGCTAAAAAAAAATGAGACATTAATATATTAGTCTTCACATATGACTGAAGTTGGAGATTTGAAAATGTTTACTTAAGTGGGTAAAAAAAAAAAAAAGATGTTTTGCTAAATTTGCCAACTTCAATGTTCAATATCTCAAAACTACTCTGAACACAGAGGGAACCTGATAATTCAAACTGTACAGTCTGGTCCAGCAGGCAGACTCAAGATCTAAAATATACAAAACCAAGATTAACTTTGAGTATAATGGCGACAGAAGGACTTTCCAGTAAGATATTGATTGATATTCCTCCTGTCGGATTATCAGCCGTTGTTATTTGACTGCACTTGTTGTTGGAAATAGATAAAACGGTGGCAAGCTGTCCCGCACTTCAGGTAACAAACTTTAGTGAATGTGGTTCCTGTTTTTATGAAGTGTTTTCAGTTGGTTTTACCGAACAGTGTTTTTATTATTAGTTTGGTTTTTATTTTTTTGTGTGTGTCCTGTGTATGTTTTTTCAACAATGGCAGTATTAGAACCCTTTTCACTGATTAAAAAAATGTACCTGTTTAGTTTTTAGAAGACTTTTTTATATTTATGTGTCTTATTTTTATATTTTCTTTTATGGTTATTTATTACACATTGTAGTGTACAATACTGTAGTTTGAATTGATACAATAATATATTTTAGTATGAAAAATAATCTGAAGACAAACAAAAATCCCAAAGTGTGGTTCTGGGAACTGAAGTTTGTTTTAAACAAAAAAAAAAAACATGTATTATGTAAACATGACTTCTGTTTTAAGCTTAAAAAAAAGAAAAAAAAAGACAGGAATGAAGTGAGAAATAGAAACTGTTACATGTGCATCCGCTCCTCGCGTTGTTACGAAGCTACTGAATTCTAAAACTCTGTGATTTAAAAAGCATGAGTCCTTGCCGTTGTAATGAAGGATCTTGTTATGAAGACGTTACTCTTCCCCCTTTATTTCAAAGCCAAATTTAGATCGTCCCGCTCCCCTCTCTTCTGTTCTGTGCCAACTTGTTCCATTGTACTGTCAAAGGCTGCATATTGTTTGTTCCCTTCAAGCCCTTTGTAAATCCACTGTCATTTTGTATTGTTTTTATTTTAGTTTTGCTCCATTTTTTATGACTCCCCATCACAATAAAATATAAGAAAGCATTTGTGAGTGACTTGGTTTTACTCCCTAACTTACAACTTTATCGATTGTGATTAAAAAGCTCAGTAACACTTTAGATTAGGGAACACATATTAACTATCAGAGAGACTAACCCTAAGAGAGACTGTCCTGTAACCAAAGGTCACAGATTTGAACTTCAGTCATCATGTCGGCCTTTGGTGGTAAAAGGCTTGACTTCTCCATATAGGGAATTTGATATGAAATTACATCACAGAATACAATCAATTAAGCATGAGAGGGATTCCCTTTCTCTACAAAGACAATATGCCTTTGTTGAATGTATAGCAATTACTTTCTAAGAGAAAGAAAATGAAAGAAAGAAAGAAAGAAAATGTGTTTGCGTGCACATTGTGGTGGAACGTTTTGTAGTAGCTCTGCTGTCAGGTGTTCACTGGCCTGTCCGCATGTATTCAGAGAGAAACTGAAGCAAGTGCAACTAAAACAAATTGAAATAAGAATAGAGCATTGCAATGAGTAATGAAGCAAAACAGAATGGAGATTTAAATAATTTAAAAATCCAATACAAACTATCAGCAGAGTTCTAAAGAAATATAACTCAAACGTCAGTCCAATTAAAGTAGTTTTATATTTCCAGCATGTCTGATATACCTAATATACCAGGAAATTGGAACTAATTGCATGTATGGCTTTTGACAAAGCTCCAAAATGTAAATCTAATTAAAAAAGTACAGTATGAAAAAAATACATACAAGCATAAAGTAGGGGGACAGACTAAAAGCTGATTGGAAATTGCTGTATGAAGTAACTTATGTGTGACTGAATAGCATAGTGCACAAGTAAATTGGCAATGAATATAACAGAAACAACTCAATAATTCAGTAAAATAGTTGCAGCTTACTCCTTTACATAACAATTGTATCTAAACAATACTGAAGATCATGCAGAGAGGAAGCAAAGCACACATGTAGAGAAGAAGAGTGAAAATGAGGCAGAGGAGAAATGTGTTGCTTCACCTGATTTGTTCTGTCGGTGCAGAGCGCTCTGACGTCATGAAAAACAAAATGGAGATTGATCACTAGGTGGCGCTAGAGGATCATACATGGCCTCTGGTACACAGAAGCATAAAATAGCTGTGTCACATCCCCCTCTAACAGCTTCACATTCACAGTGAGAAGAGGATAGAAACCCGGATTCCTGTTTCAAGCTGTAAAGAAACTTGTTTTTCTGTGGTCCCACCCTTCTAAAACAAAAAAAGCACATTCTTGGCTTCTCTTTGCTTGAGAAGATTATTTTTAAATATGTGATGAGAGCTGAAATCAGCACCAATCCTTGATCACAAATAATTGATATATGAGTCAATATCTTTAATTTAAGCAAGTGTCTAATGCACGCTGGGACGAATTTTAAACTCCATTCATGTATAAATCCATGTAATCTAACAATCACTTTTCTCCCTGGGATAAATGAGAGATTATCCGCATGACTGACTTTGGTGTGCAAAACTTATTATGTGCAATTACGGGAAAAATCAATGATGAGATAGAGAGGCTGGGGAGTTAGATGAAGACAGAGCAACCAGCAGAGATTTCTGTCTGAGCCAGGAGAGGTTTGCTGTTAAACACCATGTAATCTAATATGTAATCTAACAACATGTTTATCTTAAATCAGCACTAAAGGACCAGAAGAATAAGAAAGTTACTCTACTATATCCTGAGGTGATTAGAAACAGTATAAATAGCTTCTTAGATGGAAGGAAACTCTTAATGTACACTACAGGTTATGAAAATGTTCTCTCATAATGTTCCATGCAGCTGCTGCTTTTACCCACAGCAAACTACAGCGCAATAAACGCATCAATATGTTGCGTGGGCGGACTCAGAGGGAACTGAAGACTTTCTGTAGGGAGAGTGATGATGAATATTCATGAGGCTCCGTTCGGCTGATGCTTTGCCCACAGCGAACTGCAGCAGCGGGAAGACATGAACACATATTTGATGTTTTATAACCTACAATCTGAACAGAGAACGGTGAAGAAGTTCAGACTCGGCATCACATGGTTAGAGAGGCGTCCTGTAACTGAAAGGTCGCAGGTGTGATGTCTTCAACAGCCGGGTGTTCGGCTGAAATGTTGTTGAGTAAAACACTGAACTCTGACCTGCTCATTCTGGACTAGAACAGCTAATAGACTGATCCATCTACAGACCAGAGGGAACATCAAGGGCTTCTACTAAATCTCTGGACTGAATCTAAGGTCTGTACTCTGACAAACTATTTTTGTTTTTTAGCATTTTTGCCTTTATTTTTGATAGTTCACAGTGGAGTGGGACAGGAAACATTAGGAGAGGGAGGGGCGGGGATGACATGCAACAAAGGTCCCAGGCCGGTTCTAGAGGGAACTCTTCATAAATGGTTCTAGCAAAAACCCTTCAACTGCTTAAAGAACCCTCAATCAAAGATTCCTGGAAGAACCCTTAATCAGGGGTTTCTAGGTTATTGAACCCTCCATCTAAGGTTCCAGGAGGAATTTTATATGGTTCTAGGTGGAACCATTTCCAGATGGTTCCACCTTATCAACACACACATTAATGTAATGAGATGAGCTGTCCTCATTCAGAAAGACAGACAACGATGATGTTTCAATCTTTAATTTAATCTCCTGACAGACAGAGTGTGTTCAGCCCTGATAAAGATATTGATGACACTGATGAACACCTGAGGGCCCAAAACCTTCTGGCTATCATCATATTAACTAAATATCGAAATTTAATATTGAATTCACACAAACGTCTGAATCTGCTGCTTGGTGAATCTTTCCTGCCGTTATTTCTGCCTCTGCATCCAACAGCAACAGATGAAGAACAGAGTGAAGTGAGAGAACAGCGATCTGCTCCGACCTCCACTACACTTTCAGCTTCACGTTACTCACCACTAAGCCTGTTCCCATATGAAAATGTCATAATTATCTCGATATACGATGTTATCCCGATAATTATGAATAAGATGAAAACCTTAAAAACAGTACTGTAACATCCTTCAGTTATTTAACAACTAATTTATCATATGAATCACAAGACATTTCTCTTTATTACACACGTTTTAATGCAAGACTGTAGAACATATGTAAAATATCTATGTAAAATATTTACTTTTTGCCTGTTATTAAGCCTCCCAACAATTGCCGGTTATTGCGGTTGTCACAATAATAAAAATTTGGAGCAATGTCATAACTGTTATTGTTTTACCGCGATATATACTAAAAATGGTTATTGTCCATACTCACCACTATAGGTTACTGCATGAATAAATACTGTACTCTTTATTGATGAAGGAATAGAAAGCACAGAATGTCAAATCTGTACCGAATCAGTTATTTTTATTGGTACGATAAATAATATTTTGAAAACCCACCTTCACCTTCAGGATGACACATTTTCATCTGATCCACAAACCGGACGAGTCGATGTCTGCCGGAGCAAAACGAAGCACAAACAGCGACAGAACTGTAATAACGGAGTAATTAAAGATCATTTCACGCCCCTGCGGTTTGTGATGCAGCAGACGCAGAGAGCTATTAGTCAAAATTAGCCGGGATGCTCAGAGGCTCATCACACCTGTCAATCAACAGACGACCTTTCTGATCAGCAATACTGAAGCTGATAATGGCTGGATAGATGAAACAAGCAGAGTGTAACGGCCCAATGAAAATACAGCTCATTCATCTTTTCAGTGTGCTGTCTTGTCTTAGTGTTTGGGTCTTTTCAAGGCTTTTGCACCACTTTGTTGTATTGAGTTGAGTTGAGGACCACTCAGCCTCTAGTTGTATTGGTCAACTGTTTCTGTCCAGTCTTGGTGCGACTGCTGTGCCTTATGTCAAATTTTTGGAGGAACAATCATTTGCATGGGAGCTGACTGCAGCAGGGGCGGAGCCAAAGGGGTGGCCAGGGTGGCACCCATTAAATCAGATTGGTGCAACAACAAAATTTCTTTGGCACATTGAAATTGCCTGAAATGTAAGATTGTTTCAAGTGACCAAGTCGCCTTTTGACAGAAAGACGTGCTGAGGAGTGACAGGTGTCGAAATTGTGTTTAATTTTTTTCCAGATATTTCATAGTCCATAGTCCTGCAGTCAACCTAAATAATCATCGGACAGTATGATTCCTTGCAGTAATAGAAATGTTGTCCTGCATATGTTGTCTGAGCATATTGAAACTTATTTCCTGAAACTTGAGTACACACAATTGATTAAAAACAATCAAACTATATATATATATATTTATCCCCCCATCCCCCACCCCCCTCCCCCCTCCCCCTCCCGCCCAGATCCAGAAGAAAATTAAAAGTCTTAATTAATATTGGGAAAGTTGCAATTGTTCTTTAGGAGTCTTTCAACTTTGGACAGTTTGTGTTATAAACCATGATGGAGACAGCAGGTTTCACATTTCTGCGAGGCTGTGAAGGACAGATACTGTACATTACAGACATTTGAGGATTTCCAAAGCTACTTTTAAACAGTTTCGCAAGAGATTTTCTCTCGGCAAAAAAGAACTGACACTTCAAATAAGCATAAAAGCTCTTTTTTTGCAGCAGCATAGGGGAAATTTTATTAAATTTTACCATTGCTGTATAGCTTTTCTAATTCAATGTATCATAATTTCCAAAAAATACTTGGATGGAAACCCAGCAAGTGTCTTGGAGGGAGACCCAAAGAAAAATGACTGTGGAGCTGAAGTGATATATTGAAGTGCTCTAAATTCCTGAAATCCTTCATTGTGATTAACACAGACGCTTCTCAGTCTCCTGAGGCGCCGGCCGGCGGTGAGAAGTCTGTTTAAGATGCCAGACAGCAGACAGACAGAGAGACGGAGGAGGATCCATCAGAGAAGAGTGAAAGCTCTTCATCTGTCAGACTGAGTGCGATCCTCATCAGTCATCCAGAGAGAAGAGAGTAATTACACAAAGCTGATCTGTCAGCTGAGTGCTGACTGTGGTCTGGACTAATAGAAAGTCAGTCCACTGGTATGGATGTTATGAAAACATGTCCTCCGTTTGTTGGCTGACTGTCTGTCTTTAGTATTCCTGCTGTACAGCTCCATGTTGATTTGTTGTTGAAAGGTTCGTTCAGTCCAATAAAGCATAAAGCTCCATTTCATCCCTGAGTGAGAAACCTGAATGGTGTATTGACTGGATGGACATTAGAGGGGAAGAAACAAGATGGACATGACCTGCCTCTCTCCCTCTCTCTCTTGCTCTCTCTCTCTCTCTCTCTCTCTCTCTCTCTCTCACTTTCCTCTACATTTCTTTGTTTCTGACCTATGTTTCCTTTCTTCCTTTTCTCCCTCCCTCTCCCTTTCTTTCTGTCGCTCTCTCATTCTCCATCTCATGCCGTTTCTCTATTTTTTCTTTTATTATGAACCGTTGACCTTTCATTCACACCTCTAATCAGAGGCAAAGAGATGGACTTTCTCTCTCTGTATAGAAGACCCTCTCTGCTTTTATATCTCTGCAGTATTTTTCCTATTTGAAGACAACAGTAGTGTATATTTTCCAACAGGGAGCAATGTGTGTGTGTGTGTGTGTGTGTGTGTGTGACGGCAGATGCCTGCTGAGGTTTGTCCCAGTGATTTGTTTGTCCTGCAGAATGAGTTTGCTGCCTGTCATTAAAGCAGCCAAGCAGGGAGAAACCGTCTGTCTGTCACACGCCGCTCTGTGGCTGATCTGAGTTCAGCTTTCCCCCGGTTCACTCTCTGTTTGTCTGTGTATCTGTATAACACACACACACACACACACACTCTCTCTCTCTCTCTCTCTCTCTCCCTCTCTCTCTCTTTCTCTCTCTGTCTGTATAAGTTTCCCAATCTCTCTCTCTCTCTCTCATCACATTGTCCATTTCACTATATATACTGTATCTATATATACTGCTGTATCTATATATACTGTATCTATATGGATCCTCAGCATAGTCATAATTCAAATAAGCAGATAGTAGAAAAGCCACATCAACACACAGCGCTGCCCTGAGCCTGTGATAGAGTGCATATTGGTATGGGAATGTGCTGCATGTGTGTGTGTGTGTGTGTGTGTGTGTGTGTTAGCACGCAACTATGAGCTTATCTGAGTGTGTATGTCCATGTGAGTGAGTATGTATGTGTGTTATTCCCCATTATCTGAGGCTCCCAGCTCTCCAGACATTTCATTTACAGTATATATGGATCATTGTCTGACAGCCCAGTCTATATTAAACCTGTTTATTTCCATCCGTCTCTCTGAATAATCCCTGAGCTGCAGCCACATCCTCACAGTCTCCTCTTCCATACATTTCCAGTGTAATGCTCTTTTCTTTTCATGGATGAGATGAGATCTGGGAAAGCTAATTTCTCTGCCTGTCTGTCTGTCTCTCTGTCTGTCCGTCTGTCTCTCTGTCTGCCTGTCTCTCTGTCTGCCTGTCTCTCTGTCTGTCTGCCTGTCTGTCTCTCTCTCTGTCTGTCTCTCTCTCTGTCTGCCTGTCTCTCTGTCTGTCTGTCTCTCTGTCTGTCTGTCTGTCTGTCTGTCTCTCTGTCTGTCTCTGTCTCTCTGTCTGTCTGTCTGTCTGTCTGTCTCTCTGTCTGCCTGTCTGTCTCTGTCTGCCTGTCTGTCTGTCTGTCTGCCTGTCTGTCTCTCTGTCTGTCTGCCTGCCTGTCTCTCTGTCTGTCTGTCTGTCTGTCTGTCTGCCTGTCTGTCTCTGTCTGCCTGTCTGTCTCTCTGCCTGCCTGTCTGTCTCTCTTTCTGCCTGTCTGTCTCTCTCTCTGCCTGTCTGTCTCTCTCTTTGCCTGTCTGTCTGTCTCTCTGCCTGTCTGTCTCTCTCTTTGCCTGCCTGTCTGCCTGTCTGCCTGTCTGTCTGTCTGTCTGCCTGTCTGTCTCTCTGTCTGTCTGCCTGCCTGTCTGTCTGTCTGTCTGTCTGTCTGTCTGTCTCTCTCTCTGCCTGTCTGTCTCTCTCTTTGCCTGCCTGTCTGTCTCTCTGTCTGCCTGCCTGTCTCTCTGTCTGCCTGTCTGTCTCTCTGTCTGCCTGTCTGTCTCTCTGTCTGTCTGTCTGTCTCTCTGTCTGCCTGTCTGTCTCTCTGTCTGCCTGTCTGTCTCTCTGTCTGTCTGTCTGTCTCTCTGTCTGCCTGTCTGTCTCTCTGTCTGCCTGTCTGTCTCTCTGTCTGTCTGTCTGTCTCTCTCTTTGCCTGCCTGTCTGTCTCTCTGTCTGCCTGCCTGTCTCTCTGTCTGCCTGTCTGTCTCTCTGTCTGCCTGTCTGTCTCTCTGTCTGTCTGTCTGTCTCTCTGTCTGCCTGTCTGTCTCTCTGTCTGCCTGTCTGTCTCTCTGTCTGTCTGTCTGTCTCTCTCTCTGCCTGCCTGTCTCTTTGCCTGCCTGTCTGTCTCTCTGTCTGCCTGTCTGTCTCTCTGTCTGCCTGTCTGTCTCTCTGCCTGTCTGTCTGTCTCTCTGTCTGTCTGTCTGTCTCTCTCTCTGCCTGTCTGTCTCTCTGTCTGCCTGTCTACCTGCCTGTTTGTGTGTTTCTCCATCTGTCTGACATGCACTGTTGATTTTTCAGTTTCTCTGCCTGTCTCCATTCGGTGTGTGTGTCTTTCTCTCTCTCTGTCTATGTAACTTTGTAATGGTAATTTGTTTTTTTCCACGCCACCATGTTGTAGGAGAGACAAAAAAAAAAGGAAAGATAAGCCTCTTGCTCCCTGACAAAACAAAACAAATGTCTTATTTCTGTGCAGGAGGAGATTCAAATTATACTAAAAGAATGGGAAGGGATCAGGAAAGAAGAGCTACATAGCAATGTTCCCTTTTGTTGTCCTCTGTTGTGCCAAAATTAGTTTCACCTAAAAAAAATGATTTCCCCTGGCAGTGTGTGTCTTCGCCTCGATTTCATGTCAGGGAACAAAATAACATCATTTTGATTTTTGTGGATTGTTTTCGTCTCGCTGGCTTTTTTGTTGTAAATATTCATAATATAACAAAGAATGAAAGTAGCCCAGAGAAAATAATGTACCTATCCAACATTATGATCATTTAAGAGTAAATATAAGATCTTTCTTTTTATTATAGCTTAAACATAAATGGTTAATTATTATTATTTTTATTGCTGTCATTGTTGTTATTATTACTATTATTATTACTTTTTTATATATTTTATATATTCCTATGTTAGGAATGTGTTAACTTGATTACTATATGTTTTTATTCTTTTACTTTTTTTTTTATTACTCTGTAAAGCACTTTGAACTACATTTAGGAAAATTTGCTATATAAGTAAACCTGACTTGACCAGAGTTCAGTAGTTGCCTTCTTATGAACGGAGATCAAGCTTGTTTGCGATCTTATTATCTCAAACCACAGGCGTCCACTGATTCTACAAGGAAGTTGTCAGGCTTTACTTTAATCTACTTGTCATTTATTAAGCTCATTTCCTCCACAATAATTTCCTTTACAGCAGCAAAACAACAACACACACTGAGGACAAAATGAGGACACACTGCCAGGGGAAACACAATTTTGAGGGGATGCAAATTTTATCACAACACCTCCAACATGTTGCTGTGTGTCTCATAATCACTGGTAGCCACTGTCCAAAAAATTGCATGTGAGGCCTTTTTTATTCCAGTGATACAGAAAAAGAACATCACCCTGCATGCACCATGTGGTTTGTTTAGCGGTGTGTTCAGTGTTTTTCCTTGACGACGACACAGTGAAAGTGAAAACAGGTGTGATGTAGATGCTATGTACGGGAAGTCGATTATTCCCTATTGCTATAGAATGGCTTCTTATAATGAGGTCAAACAATTGCTTTTCCATCTTTTGTACTTAAAACAGAGGAGGATAAAAAAAGAGTCTTTCTTTGAGAAAAAAACTGCCAAAAACACTCTTTTTAATGTATTGGCATGAATGCTTACGTGGAGGACGACTTTTTCTTTCATCTTGGTGTCTTTTTTTTTTTAGCCTTAAAGCAATATTCCACTTAGTTTTAACATGGGGGTTATTCCCAACCAGAATATATATGTATATGTATATATATATGTATATATATATATATACATATATATATTCTGGTTTTCATGATGGTCAAGTGCCGAATAACACAATATATATATTATATACATATAGATATACAGTATATATATATATCTATATGTATATATATATACAGTATATATTACTATAACTGCAGTCAAAAACCGACTTTGGAGCTTAAATGCAAGATTAGTTCACCGAGCTGCATGTGAACATGATGAAAATCTCCATACGACAATTTCATTCTATTTCCACGGCCTTAATCACATTATAGTAAGGTGTTGTTGGAGTAAAAACAGTATCACACTATAAAATAAATAATGAAATAGTGTTTTTATTTGTGTTTCTGTGTTACTATAATATCCACTGCTTAATTTCTGTTTATTGTGAGGCTTTGTGATGCAACAAAGAGCCGTAGAATCTGACCAAGAGATGCTTGAAGGTTCATGATTTTCACATGCAGACAAACTGGTGAAACCTGTCTGAGAGAAGGATAAAAACATTCAAAACCTGAAGAATAGAGTAAATGATATTGTATTGATCGATAAAACAAAATGAATGAACAAGACAACAGCTCAGTGTTTAATGAGCTGCGTCTGGAGGGGAAACTGTGTGACGCGGTGCTCAGAGTCGATGACGCTGAATTCAACGCCCACAAGATCATCCTCTGCAGCTGCAGCTCATACTTCCGGTGAGTTGGTTATCTCAACGAAGAGATGTCAATAAAGTTTTACTCTTTAAATAAAGAAGGAAAACAAAAGCATGCTTCCAAAATGATGACAGTGAATCAACTGAATCTGAAAAACAAAACCAGACCAAACGGTCTCACTGCATCATTTCTTACTGTGTTACTTCTCTTTAAGTCAAGTCACATTGTTTCCAACAGCGCTTTTAACTTCCTAACAAAAAATATAACAACAAAAAACAAGTAAAAGTAAATGTTAAATAATCTAATTTAATACAGCAAGCATTGCAAAATGATTGGGGGAAATGTAAACTGGATGTAGACAGAAGTAAATGGGCTGTAACTCTAAATGACACTGGTATTTTCCTTTTTAAGACATGAGGCCTGATTGTGTGTGTGTGTGTGTGTGTGTGTGTGTGTGAGAGAGAGAGAGAGTGTGTGTGTGTGGGTGCATGCATGAACATCTTACATCACTCTTTGATTGATGTTCAGGACTGTATTTCACTGAATTTTATGCAGTTATGTTACAAGTTTAAAGATTCAAGGGCAGATTGTGTCTTTCTATGTATGTATGCATGTATGTATGTGTGTGTGTATATGTGTGTGTGTGTGTGTGTGTGTGTGTGTGTACATCCCCAAAATAATCCTCTGCTTTCCTGTCCATCCTGATCCCACAGCGCTCTCTTCACCCACGGCTGGACGTCCGCAGAGCAGTGGCTGTACAACATCCCCGGCGTGTCGGCCGACATGATGCGCCTCCTCATCGAGTTCGCCTACACCCGCTCTGTCCCGGTGACCGAGGAGAACGTGGAGGAGCTGTTGGCGGCGGCGGACCAGCTCTGCGTCATGGGCGTCGTACGCACCTGCTGCGACTTCCTGGAGGAGCAGCTCTGCCCCAAGAACTGCATCGGCATCTGGAAGTTCGTGGACACCTACTACTGTCCGGACCTGAAGCGCAAGGCCTTCCGGTTCATCCTGCGCCACTTTGAGGAGATCGCCGCGGCCTCCGAAGAGTTCCTGACGCTCTCTCTGCAGCAGCTGGCGGACATCCTCGAGCGGGACGACCTCAACGTGAAGCAGGAGAGCACGGCGTTCGAGGCCGTGCTCCGCTGGATCGGCCACTCGCCTGAGGAACGTAAAGGTCACATCTCTGTGCTGCTGCCCAAGGTAACCCAGGGATGGACAATAAGGCAGCTATCACTATTATCTGTTTAACATCTTTGGCATTTAGATGACGGTCTTAGCCTGAGTGCAATAGTATAATCAGGGTGGTAGTCAAGACCACCATAGTCAAGTCCAAGTCAATTCCAAGACCGGGTCCAAAGGGAGTTGAGACCAAGTCAAGTCTGAGACAAGAGCAAATCGAATCCTATTCAAGACCAAAATAGACAATAAACAGTGTGCAGGTCTTTCCAAATACAAAAATAATGAGTTTCTTAAGGATGAACAAAGATATATAGATCTATCTGCAGGAGCTGTGCACTAACCCCGTCAACATCCAACTAATCAATGCATAAGATTTTGACCAATCAATGAATAGGAGTTCGAGGGCCGTCACACATTAGAATTAGATATAATCCGTTTAATTGTTTGTAGTGCTGGGGAGAAAAAAACAAAGGTGGCCCAGGTGGAGAAAAACATATCTTTGAATTGTTTTAGAAAAATTTGGGAGGCAGGAAAAATCCAATAATGTACAATAAAGTCAACATCCAATAATGGCCGAGACCACGAAAAGTCAAAATAGCCAGTCCAAGTCCAAGACAAACCCAAGACATCAAAAAAGTGTTCTGGAGACCAGACTCAACGCTAAAGTATCATAAAGCCGAATTCCTAGATCAAATATTTGGGAGTGCAAGGAGTGCAAGGGGCAAAGCTACAGATGACAAATGCAACAAATATTCCTGTGTGCTTGGAATATTATAGAATTATAGAATATATTCCCAAATATCTGCCTCATCTCACAAATCTGTTCAGACTGTTTAATTACAGACAGTTAAATTAATTAACTTGTGTCTTCTCCTCTCTGTCCAGGTCCGCCTGGCCTTGATGGCCGCAGACTATTTCATGAACCATGTTAAGAACAACGCTCTGGTGAAAGACAACACAGAGTGCAAGCCGGTCATCGTCAACGCCCTGAGGGCCATATACGATCTCACCATAGACAGACCCTCCAGCTCAAATGTCCACCCTCTGAGCCGCCCGCGCCTGCCCCATGGCGTCCTATTGGCCATCGGAGGCTGGAGCGGCGGCGGTCCGACCAACGGCATGGAGGCGTACGATCCCCGCGCCGACCGCTGGGTCAACATGACCGATGACAGCGAGAGTCCTCGGGCTTACCACGGCGGCGCTGTCCTCAACGGCGCCGTCTACTGTGTCGGTGGCTTCGACAGCGTTGAGCATTTCAACAGCGTGCGGAAGTTCGACCTCAGCACCCGCACCTGGCACCAGGTGGCGCCCATGTACGAACGCCGCTGCTATGTCAGCGTGGCTGTTCTGCACGGCCGCATCTACGCCATGGGAGGCTACAACGGACATGTTCGGCACAACACTGCCGAGCGCTACGATCCAAAGATCAACCAGTGGACTGTGCTCCCGTCCATGCACGAGCAGAGGAGCGACGCCAGCGCCACAACGCTCTACGGCAAGGTGGGTGGAGCTAGAAATAACTCAACAAACAGCTAGGAAGATTGGGAGAGAGAGAGGGGGACGAAATGCCAGCATCGAAGAACATTTCATCTTTGAAGCTTCATTCTCAAGCCAAAAAAGCAAATGACAAAGATGTTTTATTATTCCAATATTTAGCATGGGGATATATCAGCTCTTCACTAGACATTTCTATCGGATCTCTGCTCTAATTAGTTGCTTACTCCTCTCTATTGTGAAAATGTGACTTTATTGTTTGTGTCAATTACCGGCCACCGTAAGCTGAGCCAGAGGCCTACAGTCAATGTTGTTGTAATTCCTCCTGGTCGCCAGCAGAGGTCTATAAAAGATCACATTACTTACTTAATGTCCCTTTAACTCTCCCTAGGTGTACATCTGCGGCGGTTTCAACGGGAACGAGTGCCTGGCGACAGCTGAGTGCTACGACCCAGAGACCAACCAGTGGACGCTGATCGCCGACATGAGAAGCAGGCGCAGCGGCGTGGGCGTCATCGCCTACGGAGATCGCATCTACGCAGTAAGGAGCACACAAACACTGATGACACTCATATAACGCTCAAACACTCTGAAACACAGAGGGGACTCCAGCCGGACACTAGAGGACTGTCAGGGAATGTTTGGGAGGGTTTGGTTACCGGTGGTTTCAAGTAGGGTTAGACCGATATATCGGGCCGATACTGGCCTTTTATTAAAAATCAGACGTCAGTCAGTTAGTGTTGTTCACCATTGATATGATGGAGGTTCCTCCCTGACCACAGGTACAGGAAAACAATCTAATCTACAACAACATCATTCATTTTCACATATTAATTGTTCAATTATTTGTAAATGAATTCTTAATTTAAAGGCAGTAATGTTTCCCAGAGTTTCTCTACCATTGAACAGGTGGTGGGTCACCCTGCCTTAAAGATCTGAAAAAATCTGAAAGAATTTCATTAGTCTGGGTTTACAGTGGAGAGTTTTAATGCACATAGCACAGTGGTTCTCAACCTGGGTAGATAATTTTGTCAGGTACCAAGATGATTTTTTCTTGTGAAATACCGAGTACTACAGTTTTCAGCCTCTCTGATAATCAAATGAAACGACCTGAAAAGGGAAAATCATTCTCTGGTTGGACTGTCTTTAACGAGGGTCTCAAGTAGGCATCGCTTCGTTTTAAGGGGTCACGAGGGCAAAAGGTTGAGAACCACTGCACAAAGCTCATGAACGCAGCACCAGCCCCACCTCCACTTGAAACCTCTGACCCATAATCCACCTCTCCTCTCCTAGGTGGGCGGCTTCGACGGCGCCAACCGTCTCAGCAGCGTTGAGGCCTACAACCCGCTGAGCAACACGTGGCACGCCGTGCCCTCCATGCAGCAGCAACGCAGCAACTTCGGCATCGAGGTGGTGGACGACCAGCTGTTTGTGGTCGGAGGCTACAACGGCTTCAGCACCACCTTCAGCGTGGAGTGTTACGACGAGAACACCGACGAGTGGTACGAGGCCGACGACATGGAGATCTTCCGCAGCGCGCTCAGCTGCTGCGTGGCACACGGACTGCCCAACATGGCCGAGTACGCCGCGCCTCGCGACGCACTGTCCCTCCCCGACACCGAGGAGCCCGCCGGCGGGTCAGGGGGATCCCTCTAACATCTGGATAGGCCTATTTTTAGCCCAGTCCCGTCCCGTCCACCTTGGCATAGACTGGCATTTATAAATGAATGAAATTCATTTCTCTTTGCATCTAACAGGAGTGGTACTGTTGTTATTCTAAGAATGTTTTCAGTTTGTGTGACTCTTTATTAGCTTTGTGTTGTAAGACAAGAGTTCAAGCCCCCATAACAGTGAGCATCGACACTGCTGAAGTGTCTTGAATCCCTACCTAATGTCCTGAAGACACTGAATCCCTACCAGCTTCAGTGTGTTGGTCTGTAGCTGAGCCTGACCTCTGACCTCTGACCCCCCTGTGGAGGGGGGAAAGAGAAAAAGACAAAGTTCTACTTGGGTTGGATCCATAGAGTATCACAAAAAATAAAAATGAGTCAATTCCTGCATATGATATTACTTATCATATGTCGATAAGAGTTACTTCTTAATATAATATAGCTCATTAACATCAGAACAACACTGTAGCATCCAATCACTTCTAAAAAGGCTATCCTGACATCGGCATTTCTTACATCCAGTACACTCAATGCCAAGTTGTCACATGGCAAAGCAAGTTTCACTGTTCAGTTCACTATTCGTGGCAATATTTAATATATGGTCAAATAGTGCAAATACATGATCACCATCTACTAAGCTGCATGGATAGTTAAAGTGTGATTTCTTGAATGCCACTGCAACACATTCACCTTCATTTGTAGCTCAAAAATACGTTTTCCACAAATGGTGAGAGCTGAAAAACACCGCTTTTATTTACTAAACAGGCAAGAACAGTGTTCAATGGGCAAAATAAACAGCACGTGGCAGCAATATGCCAACCAGTGTCAAGTCTGCCGGATGGCAAAAGGAGAAGAAAACGGAAGTCGGTTGCCTAGCGACCAGTGGAAGCGTCTGTCTCCTGCATGTAGCTAGCTAGATGAGCTGCTGTCAATGGTTTGTGTTTCTTATTGAAACTCTGTGTAAATGCAACCAAAACAAAAAGGACCTTTGCAACTTGTCCACAGAGAGACGGACAACATCAAAAGACAGGTTTGAGAATGTGCGCTTACTTGTTATGATGTCGAACTTAACGGTGGAGGCAACAGGTTAGCGTTATGTTTGCTAGCTGAATGTCTGACATTGAATTGACCATTTGAACTGTTCGTTTACAATGCATGGGACCAGTAAACAACAAGTTCGCTAGCTAAAGTGACCCAAGCTTCAGTAAAGGCTTGATTTAGGCCTACTGGAGAAACCGTATGCCAAATTCAAAAATCTGTCAGTTTTATGTTGCCTTGCTTAATTGTCCATAAATCGCAGAAGATGAATCAGGACTTTTACCAATCATTGTGGACCACATTTCAATTCGGCGTGTATCCAATACACCAAGCAGTATTTAGTTCAATAAAATTACAACTTTTCAATTTGGTTTGCCTGTTATTCCCACAGGTTTCTTCCACCAAAATACACCCAGTGTGGAGGACTGTAACGAACAGTGTAACCAATTCTAAAAGTTATGATTTTATTGGAATACAGCGATGCTTGGTGGATCAATTGAATGCTGAATTTACCAGGAGACACTAACAAAAATGACTTGAGGCTTGATCTACGAGTTGTGGAAGTTACATTGGTTGAGAACCAAGGCATTGTTAAACTGTCAGATTTTTGAATGGAGTTCGACATGATGTTCTCTCCACACCAGAGAATGAAAGGCACCATGTACAGGCTGAAGCAGAGTGTGTAAGTGTCTGTCACCAGCTATTCCTGTTATCATGTGGCCATGAAGCTGTGAGAATGTGCCCCCTCAAAAATTGTGGGTGCGTGACGCTCCTGTTTCCAGAGGTTTATCTGTTTGGCTACAGTCGTATGAATCGTCTTTGTCCTTTACAAGGCGTCTAAAAACACCTTCGAACCAGGACTGTGAGGCAGAAAAGGAGCGGATGTAGAAAGTTTCATGCTTAAGACGATTTGAAGCTTACGTAAACATGATGCTTTTATTAGCATGCATGGCATAAAACTGTTTATTAGCCAATAAATGTTATCTAGAGGAGGCAGGGGATAGAAAACAGATCGCTGAGGGATAAATAGCGGCCTGGTGTTTATTCTTTAAAGATGGAAAGATTAGGAGGGTGCTGGATCCGACCAAATGTTGGATCGATATTTACTGTCAGTCTGTTTGACTGACTGGCCGACTGACAGACTGACAAAAACACTGCATGCCTTCTTGAATTTTTTAAAGTTAAAATGATGTTTTGAGCATCAAAGGGCACCAAGTGAGGCAGCGAGTCCAGTAGCTGATATCAGAGGTTCAGAGTGGTCGAAACAAGACAAAGTCGAATCAGAAGCGTGTTGTTATCGATCCTGTACAGCTTGATCCCAAAACTATTGAGGCATGTAGAATCAAAGGCTTCACGGTAAAGCTAGAGCCTCCTGTCAGAGAGAGGGAGAGAGAGAGAGAGAGACCACAGACTAAAAGAAAAATCAGGCAGAATCAAAGCCTTCACCATGCGTTTGGGAGTCAGCTAGGTGGGCAGAAGCTCCTAAGTTCCTGGGTGAAACATTATGCAGATACAAACCAGAACGGTGTGAAATAGTCCAGCGGAGCCGCCACCATCTCCACCGCCAGCAGCCCAGAGAGGGAAGCAGAGGAAGATAATTAAAGAGGTTTTGTTGCAGCGCTGCAGTGAAAACAGCCTCAGGTCGGTACACATGCTGCCGCCGCCACAGGGAGGCTTCAGCCAGCAGGGAGGAAGAGGAGGGAAGACCGACTGGAAGATAATCACATTATGATACCTACATCTGGATGAGCATGAGCACAGACTTTACAGGCTGAAGATTTAAAAGTTTTTCTTGTTCTGTGGTGGATACAGAGCCTCTATCTCACCATCGCTGTTGTCGGACCAAAACCAAATATTTAGTGAAAGCAGTTTTTTCTAAAAGTAATTAAGAAAATAATGCTTATTTTCCTGTTGATTGTATATTTCTGAAATTATACAATTATACAATATTTCGACAGGTTTCAAGAGCCCAAAAGTTGTAAAAGTCACTCAACATATAACTGACCAAGTAAACTTTCAGTTCAGGTGATAAAAAAAACAATAGCAGTCATGTGTTTTTTCCCATGACAGCAGCCTTATGCTAATCTCACTGTAATGTCTGTTTCTGTACAAGCAAAGACAGAGTATAAAGCATTAGATCTTTTCTTGCTGAGGATCCTCTCCCCTCATTGCACTGCGTTGTGTTAACTAGTGTTAATTAGGGCTAACTAGAGTTAATTAGTAAATGAATAGAGTAGAGAGTAGAAATTGTTAGTAAAAGTCTTTAGTAAAACACAGTATATTTTCCAGTGTTAATAAAGTTAGTAAGAGTCGATTTGTCAGTGGCAATCAGCAACTCTTAAAGTGTAAAATGAACTCTGATGGGTGTGGACTTATAGAAACACTCATATAGTATTGGACTGCACTCTGAGTTAAATTCCCACTGACGGTTTTGCTGTGAAGTCATTTGTACCAGTCACTTGTAAGTTGTTCATAACGTTTTTCAAAAAGCCATTAGCAAGTCTTAAGCTATTAGTAGAAGTCTTTACAAAAGTCATTAGCAAACATTAAAAAGTCTTTCTAAAAGTCATTAGTAAACATCCTAAAAAGTATATCAGTCATTAGCAAGAGTCATTAATAAAATTCTTCAGTAAAAGCTTTTTTAAAAGTCATTCGCACATAAAAAAAGTATTTAGAAGTCATCAGTAAACATCATAAAAAACTCTGTCAGTAAGAGTCAGTAAAATTCTTAATAAAACCTTTTATTACTTTCATTTTTTATAAAAGTTGTTAGTAAATGCCATTAAAAAGTCTATAAAAGTCGTGAGTAAAAGTCAGTAAAAGCCTTTAGTAAAAGTTGCAGCCGTTAAAAAAATAAAGTGTCAGTCTAGTCGAAGTCATTAGTAGTTCAAATAGAATGAACGGTGTCCTGCTCTCCAGCTGTGACGCTCCACTTCATTAGTTCCAGCTCTTCTCCTCCTTTTCCCCCTCCTTCTCTCCTTCCCTTTACACCTCGTTGTCATCCTTGACCGCCTCCCTCTATCCCTTTCTTCATCTGACAACCCTCATGCTTTTAACCCTCCCTCCTCCCTCTGCTTCCTTCCCTACATCCCTCCTTTCCTTCCCTCCCTCCCTCTCTTTGCCACTTGTATTTCCTCCAGCAGAATGATGATGAGTTGGCTCGGCTCCATCTCATTTTCCATGTCCTGCAGCCGTCAAACAGTAAGTCGGTCCTGTAAAGCGCTTGGTGTCTTAATGTAATCCTCCATCTGCTCCCAGTGTTCGCTGTCACAGTTTGGCTTCTAACCGAAGGAAACGTCCAGGGTTTTTATTTTTAGAAATAGGAGTCAAACATTCTAGTGTTCACTGTCTCAGTCTGTCTTGTAAATGGAGTGGAAGTTCAGTGATTTTTTTTTTTTTTTTTTAAGAGAGGGAGGGAGGAAGGTAGTAAACAAAGGAGGTAGGGAATAAGGGAGGAAGAAAGGGAACGTTCACTGCCTCAGTCTGAGTCCGGTGGTTTTTGGAAAGGAGAGTTAATTAGTCTGATGTTTAATATCAGTTCACTCAGTTCACTGCTTTCCCTGACAGTCTTGCCCTGTCAGGGAAGGTTTGTTTTATTAAAGGGTGAAATAGGTATTTATTATGTTCACTGTTTTAACTTGTCTTATAATTTAAGGTAAAGTTTAAAGGCTGTTAGAAGAGAGGATTAGAGATTCTAGTGTTCACTGTCTCGTTCTGGCTCATAACTGGAGGCAAAGTTTGTTTTTTAGAGCGATGTATTGAATATTACAGTGCAGCCTGAGGGGAGAGGCGAGGAGAGAAGAGAAGAGAGAGGAAAAGGCAGGAGAGAGACTGCTGAGGTTTAAATGGGCCTGAGTCCACTCAGCAGTTCGATGGTGTATTAGGGCCATTGTAGGTTTTTTTTTTTTTTTTTTTGGCACCCGGGGGGAGAGGGGTAATATACTGAGAAAAAAAGCATTTCTGAGATTAAAGTCAGAAATTTGCGAGAAAAAGAATTCTCAGATTAAAGTCAGAGATTTGCAAGAAAAAACTTGGAAAAAACATATTTTAAATTGGCAAGGAACCATGTTGCTTCGTTTTGCTTAGTTAGGATTAATCAAGTGGAACACTTCAGTTTTCTCCACACCACAGACACCCTGAACATGAACGCCACACATCAGTGGGACATAGCATCAAGTTTACTTATCTAGATAGTGAAATTAATGAAGTTTTAATAGTAGTAATAGTTTTTTGCTCGCAAATGTCTGGCCCTAATACGCCGTCGTCGTACAGCAGCACCGATGCTCTAATTGAAAACAACTCAACTCAACTTTCAACTTTAGTTTAATTTGTCCCAGATGGGCTTTGCAGCAAAGTCATAAACATAAGACAAACAAGATTCAAGAAGAGCAGGGATAAACTGAACGCAGCGGACTGGAATAATCAGATAATAACAGCGACGATATCATCACAGACTGAGATCACTATAAAAATAAAAAATACATACCCACATATATACACACTCCCACATATACATACACATGCTGCTGATAAAATATACACAAGCTATTAAAAAGGACAAGATACCCGATAAGTAGTAATAAGTGATTACAAGTTACCCCTCCCTGTTATCTAGATGAATGATGAGATAATGAAATTATTGGGGTTTATGGAGCTCATTTAACAAAGTAGAAGACTGTGTGTATGTGCAAACTCACACACACACACACACACACACACATACACAAAATCCCACCTTAACACACATTCAAAACACAAGCAAACAGAGCATAAACAGCCTCTAAAAGCAGCTTGGAGGGTCCAGAGTTGGTTTGTGGACAGAAAATCTCCTTCCTTCCTCTCAGAGAGTCCGACCCCTGTTCTTCACCTTGGGAGACCCTGTAGATCACCGTCAGCCGGACCTGACAGCACTTCACCAGGTCACAAAAATGGCTGACTGGAAGTTTTTCTACAGGCCAAACATGGAGGAGAGAGAAACACCTCAGACCAGAAGACCTTTCCACCAGCCCAGACACTGTTGAGTTAAAGCTCTTCTCTAGCCCTCCTCTTGACCTTTGACCCTCCTGTTTACCCTCAGCTCCAGGCTAAAGCCTCTGTCCAGCCGCTGTTCATTCCTGCAGCCTCAGCGCTCTCACCTCATCCCCCGGTATCATCTTCGGTCTCAGCCCAAACATGGCTGATAGGGAGAGACCTCAGCCAGCGGCAGATCGGGGGCTCAGTGTAAAAATGGCCTTTAAAGTTCATAAAATGCCTGTGAAATAAAAAATTAGGGAGCAAATTATACTGCTAATTAAAAGTACCCGTCATGGAGTTATCAAACATTCACGTATGAATGCAACTACTGTCCCCCACAGGCCACCGTAGGTGATTTGTGGGAGCCTATGACCAGGGGATTCTTTCCAGTGTTTTCTGGGTGAGAAAAATTATGTATGCAGCCTGAACCAGTGGTTAGCCACACTTTGCCACATTGCCATGCACAAACCACTGCATTAACAAAAAATAAAACAACCAATATCAGAGAATCAATAGAGGGCTGGAGGAGAGACTGGTTCGGGACAGAGAAGGGAAACGTGCGGTATAATAGGATTTAAAATAAAACAAATCTTAATGTTACAAATTGAGTGTTTTTTCACCAATATACAGCGCAAATGTATTATTTCATAGTTCAAATTGCCCTACAGTCAGGTCAAAAAAAAAATCTCACCCGGCTCCAGCCAAATCACAGCTGAGATAAAAACCCTTCTCAACCTCAGAGACCCAGGAGTGAGGAGGGTTCACAGGGAGACCCAGGCCTCGACCCCCCCCACCCCCACTCAACCCCCCCTCAGCCTCCTCCATTACTCTGAGCTCCATCTCTCACCTCTGAACTGTCAATCACCTGCAGCTGCAGCCGTGGATCCAGCTGACCGCTCGCTCTGTTTTCCACCTCAGGCAGCAAAACCAATTAGAGTCTCTGACAGTCGGCCGCAGAGCCGCTCTGCTCCTGAAGTTTCCAAACTCTGTTGTTATTTTCTTCTCCCCGTGACCACGAAACAATCTCGTCCGTTGACCCTGTCAGCGCGGGTCGAGCAGAGAGGAGACGCTGCGTTTCCTTCGTCCCTGGACTGTCCACAGCAAACTGTTTGTCCTTGTTTGTGTTTTTAGAAAGGCTGTTCTGAGTCCCTCGTGTTGTTTAGTTTATCTGCACCTCTAAAGCATTTTCACATTCACTGATTTCATTTTCACACTGTAGAAGTCCCAGAGTGGGAATAACAATCACAGCAAAATTACCAACACAGTTTCTGTGAGCGTCCTAAATTGAGATGAGACCTGATACAAATGACCTTTGTGGAACTGCTAATTTCCTTTAGCTGCATGCGTCTGTTTTATTTGCATATGAAATGTGTTTTATTGTTCTCATGAGTCATTGGGCTCACAACGAGTTTCCATTTGGTTCCATTTGGCAAACACAACAGGACTAGCTGTCATTGTTCTCAATTGGAAAAGACAAAAGTGTTCAACTGTTTGTCTCCATTTAACAAAGACAGCCTGAGTAGTAACAATAAAGTATGGCAGCATCCATCACCTTTCTCTGAATCATCTCATCAGTGATTCCCACTCCTCTTGTTGTTGAGAAAGCCAGTAATTAAGTTCAATCCATATCAGTGCTTTGTTGAAGCTTTATAATAACAAAAGGCTGAGAGAAGACCTGGAGGGGTTTTCTTCCATAATGAGATATCCGTCTGAAAAAAGTGACGCCTACACAACCAAACAAAAAGGCTGCTAGCATAAACTTAAAACAAACTGTGTTTCATCTTAAAGCATAGTGGGTGAGGTGTTTGAGTGGCACAATGATGGCTCTTAGAGACTGGATCTGCTATGTTTCAAATATTTTGAAAAATTAACTTCAAATTATGTTTTTCTCCAGTGTGGATATAGGCCTACAGCATTTTTGGAAATGGCCTATTCATTGCCATCAACATATCTGTCTCTCGTTTTTCCTCCCTCTCTACTTGACAGACTGGTGAGCTGCTACAAAGAGAGAAACACAGAGAGAGAAAGGTGTGTGTCTAGCTATGAGGGAAATGTTTTGTAAGACTGCAGCTTGGGCTCTATTGTACGTCAGTGAGGGAAATGACAAAGAGAGAAAAGTAGCCCAAAAAAGAAAGAAATGAAGAGGGACATGAAGCACAAAAAGACGGGATACACCACACTCACACACAAGGTTGGGATAAAGTGAACAAGATAAGATTTTCAGCATCTCTTCAGGCATAAAACAAAAGTCAGAAAAATTGGAGAGAATCAGAGACAGAAAAAGAGAGAGCGGGACAGAGAGACAGAGAAAGATAAACGGACATCCTCCAGGGAGCCCAAAAAATATTAAGTAAAGACGCTCCTGCCTTTCACCGGCCGTCTCATCGCTTCTCCCTTTCCTCTTCTGTCAACTCTATCTCTCCTCTCCTTCCTCTCTGTCATCCACTTTCTCACTTCGACTCTTCCTCCTCAGTTTTCTGTCCTCTTCCTCGCCTGTCGACCTCTCATCTACCTCTCATACTTCCCACTGACCAAACGCACCTTCCTGAAGGGCCGATAGAGAAGAGCGCACAGTGATTCATCTCTTAGTGGCAAAGCCTGAAAAGAAAAACAAAGGCTGGTGAGAGGATTCAGCACCTATTTGGACTATTTTTATTAGTCCAAAGCTGTTTTTTCTTTGAATTGCCCTGATTTTGAAGTTGTTTTATTGATGGGAGTACTTTGATTTCTATTTCAGATGAAGGGAATCTAATATTTGACTTGGAAATGTGATAGTCATTTCGATGCTTTGTAGTACAATGGTCTGGTTTCTCTAAGATAAGAGCGGGTGTATAGGCAGGCAGTAATGCTGTAAGGCCTCTTTTTTTTCATCTGCCCTTATGTTTTGTTTGTTGTCTTTATGTATGTGTTATTTTGAATTTCTAATTGTTTCCCTGAGTTGATGGGGGCCTACAGGGAAGTGGAAACACCTGATAGGTTACCTTGTCGCCCTCATGCTTTGTTTGGAATGCCTGCTGTGTTGGAAACAGCATATATACAAGTGCTACAAAACAATGGTGCAGGTAGTAGGGATTATTTGTATTCATTCTTTTGTAAATATTGTATTTATATATGTAAGTATATCTAATTTTGATAATAAAAGAAGAAAAAGATGTGTCTGCATGTGCGTATAAAAGTATTTAATTTTTGTGTGTTTTAAAGTGGCCCCATTGTAGGAATTTTCCTGCTGACTATTTAATGAGGAGATTAATGAGGAAATCCTCCATTCAGCAGGTTTACCTCATTTGAATTAAAGAAACTTCTGTTGTCAGCCAATTAAGATCCAGTATTGTGAGGACTTAGTCTTCAAATTGATTCAAATAAATAGCCTTTTAACTAAAGTACAGTACTACATTTATTTGCAAAACATCCTGAAGGAAATTATTCTTACTTTAATCAAATATATCAAATATACTACATATAGTATATTTGAAAAATAATATAAAACTGAATAATATGGGACCTTCGACCTGAACACTTCTAACCAATTAACTGATTAATTATGATCAATTAACTGATAACTATCACCAATTAACTCTTGACTAAGACCAATTTACCGATGTATATAAGCAAATAAGATTTACATTTGCACAGTTTGTACCTGTGTGAACATGTGTGTGTGTGTGTGTGTGTGTGTGTGTGTGTGTGTGTGTGTTTATCTGAGTGTGTACAACACTGTGTGCAGTAAAGTCAGACATCATCCCAGCTAATGTGCAGACAAACAGCTTTAGGCCATTGAACACAAGCCGCTCCACTCTCAGCTGCAACAGCGGCTTCCTGATGGATTCCCACTGAGGAGAAACAAGTCCAAAGCACCAAATACCAACTACCAGTCCAAACCTAATCAGCCGTTCAAACACCGATACACACACAGGAAGAAATGATTAATGGGACGCTGCTGTTTTCACTTGGAAATGTTTCACACCCCCAGACACACACAGTGAGAGAATCAAAGTGAGAACGATTAGAGGAAAAATAAAACACATTATAGAAGTGAAAACAGTTTGTAGAAGAGGAGGAAGGGAGTCACACAGTGAGACGAGAAAAGAAAACCATACAGAGAAACGCTGAGAGAAGGCATGGTGAGGATGGAGAGGAAGGATGAAAAGGAAGGGGATGGGAGAGAAGGCAGAGAGGTGAGGAGGAGGAGGAAGAAGAGGGGGAGGAAAAGGAGGAGGAAGGGGAGGAGAAGGAGGAGGAAGGCTGATGTGATTTCAGAAGCTGAGAGACGCAGCTGGAAGTTCATTCATTCTTCTGTCAGCAGATAGAAACATCACAACTCTCTGCTCTCTGAATGAAGGACTGTTATCAGGCAGCTGCAGCTTGTTATGGGAGAGAGAGAGAAAGAAAGGGACAGATAAGAGAGAGAGTGACATATAGGGAAAGAGAGTTTAAAAGAAAGAGGAGAGAGAGAGAGAGAGAGAGAGAATGAGGGTCACACACTGGGTTCACCAGCTTCAGGTTCATTATGCAGATTGCAATGTTAAAATGCCTCCATTCTGTGAGTCTGACTCCTCTTCCATGAGCGTGTAGCTGATCGTAGTCATGCATACATAAATTCATAGTCATACATACAGTAAATGTATTCATAGTCATACATACATTTGATTTGAATTATGATTTATCACACACATTTTTCTCCCATCCTTACCTTTGTATAACAATATGATCACATGAGAATTACAGACGGAGGGGGGTTGTAGGTATCAAAGAGCTTTTGTGGTGGATTTTATAATGTGAAAATACTGCTGACTAGTTCAAATTAACATGTACACAAGCCCATTTTAGTATTGCTTAGTGTACAAACACATACACGCACACACACACACACACACACACACACTATCAGCACATACTCAAGCCCAAGGCGGTATCCGCTGGTGTAGATATGCATATATTAAAGTAATATGATACGATGCAATAAAGCTAAACTCTAAGGCACTTTTCAAAACACAGGCACAAAATGCTTTACAGACAATAAAATAAAACGATGTGAATTAACTGTGTGGGAATGAAAAGAGCTGAACTGTAAAGACGTCTGATGGGAATCTGGAAACATTCTATACCGCAGTAATCAAATTATATAGTAGGAAGTTGATGAATATTCAACAATATATTTCAACCACTAAGTATGATTTACAATTCTAATTAATAATCTCTCACTTGTTCCATATTACAGAGGATATACTACAACTATACAGCTATACATCCATGAATAATTAGCATTCTGTTTCATAATTAGAACAGAGGATGCCAGTGCATGGTATTTTTTTCAATAATTGCATGAATATTATCGGCAATTATACTGAGTGTGCTGAAAGGAAGGAGCGGGAGGGATTCATTAACAGAAAATCAAAAAATCTTTAACATCTGCAAATGCTGCAGGATGTTTACTGGGAGGAGGAGCGTTAAACTAAAGATCTCACTAATTCATAACACTTTCCATGAGATGAGATAAAATGAGATGAGGTGAGATGAGAGGTGAGATGAGGCGAAGTGAGATCAGGTGAGATGAGTTGTCATTAGATGAGGAGAGATGAGATGGGAGGTGAGTTGAGAGGTGAGATGAAATGAGATGAGGTGAGATGAGATTAGATGAGAGAGATGAGATGAGAGGTGAGACGAAATTAGGTGAGATGAGGTAGATGAAATGAGAAGTGAAGTGAGAAGAGGTGAGATGAGTTGTCATTAGATAAGGAGAGATGAGATGAGGTGAGGTTAGATGAGAGAGATTAGATGAGAGAGATGAGATGTGAGATGAGAGGTGAGATGAAATTAGGTGAGATGAAAAAAGTAAAGTGAGATGGATTAGATGAGAGATCAGGGGTAAAATGAGGTGAGATGATATGAGATGAAGTGTGATGAAATGAGATGTGGTGAAGTGAGATGAGGTGAGATGAGTTGTCATTAGATGAGGAGAGATGAGATGAGAGGTGAGATGAGATAAGTTGAGGTGAGGTGAGTTGATATGAGATGAGTTGTACTTTACAATTCCCAGAGGAAAACTCAAACCACAACAAAGACTAATGAGGCGCTATAATTAATTGTCAAAATGTTATCTCAGATACTGCTGGTCTGATTTTGATCAAACTCGGTCCTGTGTTCTGGTATTTAAAATATTACACAGACATGTCTGATGGGGGCGCCATTATTAATTCAATTTTTAAATTGAAAGGCCCTAACTCCTACAGCATGAGTCTGATCCTTACAAATTACACTGACTGGTCTAATGAGAATGCCATAAATTTGACTCAAACATGACATCTTGGACACCACTGCTCCAATCTTGAACTTAGTGGGATGATGCAGAGAATCAGAGAATCACACACTTAAACACCAATACACACAAACACACAACCAGAAAAAAACATGACAGAAAGCAACAAAAAACAAACTAACAACCATGATAAATAAAAAGAGAAGACATTTCCCTCAGTGACTGAAAGTATTTGAAAGTATTTGATGTGTTCCCTCAGGAGGAGGTGAGGCATGTGAACAGCAGGATCATTTTTTTTTTACGACAGTAGCCTATTGACTGACAGGCCGAACTGAGCTGATCACATACTTCTTTTGACTTTTCTGTCTGAACAGATCACATGCATCTTTTGAACCTTCTGGGCCTCTGTAGCTCAATCTGTTGATAGAAATCAGATCTAAGCCCGGCTGTTTGCACTTGTCTCTGTAGGATTCTTCTGAAGCCATCTTGTTGTGAAACTGGACTCTCTGTATCTTTAAACAACTAATTGGCTTTTATTTTTTGTCCCCCATGTATTGAACGGGGGTGGGGGGGTGTCAAATGTCGTATCTCAGGAGATAACTCAAACACCACTAGTTTGATTTGAACAAAATTTGGAGGGACGATACATCTTCCAACGATGGGAAGAAACAACCAAGTTCCAGCTTTTAAAAGTCTTGCCTAATGACGATGCTTTAATTAAAGCATCATTTTTAACGCAAATGGGATATCTCAGACACTAAAGATCCAATTTTGAATTTCGATTTTGAAATCTGGAGGGATGATGCAGACAATCCTAACCCAAAACACACAATATCAGAAACAATATTACAGAAAGCAACAAAAACGCATCTTGGCACTGTGTTCTGGTGTTAAAAAATTACACTGATTGACCTGGTGGGGTGCCATAATTAAATGTAAATATTTTTAATTAAAAATTTCTCAGACACTACTCATCCGATTTTGGTGAAACTTGGAGGGATGATGCATCTTGTTAGTGATTGGCCCATGAGGTGCCTGCATCATTTATGCGAGACGACAACTTCGCTATTTTACTTTTTTTCTTTTTATGTTTCATTTTTAGGTATTCCGCTGACATTCGTCTCCAGAGCAACTTACAATGAGCGAGCAGGTAGACGTTCAGTGTTTCATCACTTTGACAGGACAAATAATCACTCGAAATTACAATGAACTTTGGAACTTTGGATCCCATATCAGCGCTGACAGGCCACATTTCCTCCAAGAATCTTAGAAGATCTTTCGAAGGAAAAGAAGCCTTACCATGTTCATATCTGTTTTAATGTCACTCCTAACTACCACATTCTGCATGGGTGACAATCTGTTTGTGGAAAACACTTGGCTGAATTGATTAGCATCACTTCAGGCTGCTCAGATTCATTTGCACTCACAGCAGTATAAAGAGCCAATCTCCCTGTTCCTGCAGCATGCTTTGGGAGATTGGAAAGTGTTGATTGGATTCTCTCTCTCGAAATGTAATGTGGGTTTCAAAATTCAAGACATGATGCAGACAGTGTGGTTGGTATTATCTAGGATTTGTCTCAAAATGAAACAGATCTTTTTAACACCGTATGCTTTGTGATAGTAGTGTGTCTTGTTGATCTCTTCTGAGATCATCTGAGCGGCACTACATTGTCTTTTGCAACTTGTTTTGTATAACACGACTGTTTAGTAAAGTTGTATGTAATCCTGAGCTCATGTGAACATCAGATTGTGTTCAGGTAATGTGTGGCACTCTAGTCTTCGTCCTATTGAACCACAGTAGGAGGGTGTGGGTTCAAATCCCATCCTCAACCCACTCCTGATCTCCATCCAAAGCTCTCCATCCTCTGTTTCTTTCTAAATAAATTCTGTCTAAATAATTCTGTCTAAATAAAGGGAAAGTTATAAAGAATAAACTAAACCCCAGATTTATCTTAGTCTCTCTCAATTTATAAGACCTAGAGGAATGGTAGTGCAATAATATGACAAATCAAACCCTGAAATGTAATACATTCAGTAGATTAAATTAGTGAGTGCCAGTGGATTCTCTGCACACTGCAGCAGAGTCTATAGCTGATCAAACACATGTTCGCTCACTTCAGCTTCATAATCAACCCTGAAGTCTCCATTTTAACAGCTTATTTGACTTAAACAAGTTAAATTAGTTAAATCGTCTTTCTCACACTCACTTCAAAACCTCCTTAAGGAGTAATTATCATTAGGACAGTTATTTCCCCGCAGACTCCTGGCATGCTGCAGGCCTGCAAAGCGGTTTCTAATAACCATTTTGGCCAAATAGAGCAATGATTATGATATTAGCAGTCATTGTTCGCCCTGATTGTGAACACTTCATTAAGATTCAGTGGGAGCGGAGTTGAGTCTCGGCCAGCGAGGATGACAAATCAAAGGCCGGATAATGACACTTCTGTTTACACACAGACACTGGATGAAAGATTACCCATGAGCCTCTGGGGCCGGGCCGCGGCATGCAGACAGAGTCTCGGGCGGTCGGCGTGTCGACGCTGTAACAAGCTCTTAGCCAGCGGCCTGCTGGGAGGAGGCGGCCATGACAGACTGAGAGCTGAATGAGAAACAAACAGACACACTTTGCACTTTCACCTCATGATGAATGGCTGCTCATGGTGTTACAGCACTGGAAGAATGGAGGACTAAATGGTATTATAGAAGTGGCATTATAACAAAACAGAGGAGAAGCTGGTATTATAGAGCAGAAAAATAACTGGCATTATAGGAGCGGTATTAGAGAAATAAATGGAGCTGCAGAATCATTTGTTGATCCATATGTTTTGGTATTGGGCAGCAGAGTAATGAGACGGCCTGAGAAACAGAACAGAAACGAGCCATAAGGGCCAAACCGGGGCGATGTGAGGCTCTGGGGAAATCAACATAATGAAACCTCCCTCACCCAAAAATATAGACTGCCAGGCCTCAGACTGATCGCCTTTCATTCTGGATCAGATGGAAAAATAAGCCAACGATGGTGCGGACAAACACAGAGGTTTCAGAGTGCGGAGGAATTCTCCTTTGGTTCAAATGGCTGTAAAGATCTGCCAATGTTATTATACAGTATGTATTATATTATGGCTGGTGACTTATGACTGTTCTGTTGCTCTCAGACAACAGAATAGACCCATATGTTGGGTATTGTACAGCGGAGTGACTGAGATAGACTTAAAAAAGGAGTAGAAATGACCCAACAAGGTTTATACTGGGGCAATGTGAGGCCCTGTCACTATAAATATAATGAAACAACCATTTCCAACTAAATAAGGACATAAACTAAGTGACCAGGGTGTAGACAGGATATAAAAACAGAGAAAACCAAGCAGCCGAACGCAGAGGTTTGTTCCTGAGTTCCTTTCGGAGTTAAGTGGCTGATATAGATGACAGTCTGGCCCAGATCTAATATCCAGGTAATGGAATGACTTTTCACACATGATGAAAAGAGCCACCAATCTCCGACCGCTGCGAACGGGAGTAAACAACCAAATGATGTTGAAATGAATATGGATCAGATCTCATTATGGCTGCAGGTGCTTTCTTTCAGCCATGCGTGAATTTACTCCCTCTAATTAGCCTGTTGGGGAGGATGTGAGGAGATTCCAACTTGGTGTTAAATACATGACACTTTTCATCTGGGCAGAGAAAGTGGTTTGGTGTCAAACGCCTGGTGTTCCTGCTGAATATGATTATGAAATAATGTGCGTCCAGCCCTCTGCCATCTGCTCTGGTGGCTTCACTGGTTTTTATGGATCAGAGGAGGCAGAAATGGACCATAGGATGAAAAATACTGTGGTCAAAATGCATACGAGTGTGACCGTGAATGAGTCTGTGCACGCATGTGTGCACAACTGTGTGCATTTGTCATTGAGGGTTAGGAAAGCAATTAATTCCCCTCCGAGTCGACAATTAACTCTCATTTTCTGCCAGACAGGAAGCTGAAGGAAATAATTAATGCAAGAGAACTTCATTAGCGCTCTATGTTGCTCCAGTGACCAGCAGCAGTAGAAGACTGGTTATACTGGGCAGCTCCCAGTTGTCAAAGTGTGCAACTAAATTAATGTAAAGCTGAAAACGAGTATGTGTGCTCAGCAAACCCTCCCTGGATAAATAAAGGGGGGATAAATGCATCTTCCTGCAGCATCCCAGAGAGCTGCTTCAAAAAAAGCTGCTTCAGCAAACGAAACCCACTTTTCTACGACCTGAAGGTGTGAGAGAGAGAGAAAGAGAGAGAGAGAGAGAGAGAGAGAGAGAGAGAGAGAATTTCTATGTAAATGATCAATAAACTATCAGAGATGTTGTAGGTATTGTAGCATCTCTGCAGACGTTCTCCATCCTGTACCGTATTACAGAGTTTTCCTTTAAGACAAGTTAGTGAAGTTAAAATCCCTTAACGTTTACAGCCACAGAACTTTCTAGAAACCCGATATTCTTCCATTTCTGATCCTTGCAGTGGTTTTATGTTCGTATCAAACTGTTTTTAGAGCTGTGAAAAGCCCTGAGGAGCGCTGAGCGGTGCCAGCTCTCGTCAAAGCTCCTGAGACCGGCGTTGAAAACAACAAACCCAAACCGCAGCAAGGCCAGCGAACAAGGAGACACGGTGGAGGTTGCCGTAACAAGCCGCTTTATTGTGTAGGTGTGTGTTCAGCCGAACCGTGACTGAACATAAAAAGCCCACAGCAAAACCAGGTTGTTGTTTTCCTTCCAAGGTGAATCCCCAGAGGTCTGAGACGCTCTTCACACAAAACAAGGCTGAACGGATGGTTATGTAGTTGAGAGCGAAGAGCAGCACAAACGAGAATCAAAATCGATTTTTAGATGAAACTAGGCTGAATGATTGATTATTAGGTGGTGGGAAAAGGGCAACACAAAGTAGAATCACTGTGGAAGAGATGCATCAGCACTCTGAGTGTTCAGCATCCAAAACAAGGCGGACAAACAGCCATGAAACATGAATGAAATAGGATTTGCTATTCTTACGCACTGAAATCCTCCTTATTGGCAGGCAACAATTCACCTGTTCCTATTCACCTTCGAGGCAACGCAGATGAATAAGAAAAAAAAACATTTCACATTATCAGAGTTAATTTTTATATGACTATGGATGCAAATGCAAACACTTTTTTGTACTATGACTTTTATTTATTTTGCTATTAACATAAATTAGCAAAAATGTCATACAAAATGTGCACATTTGCCTATCAGTTAGACCTTTTCTCAGTGGATAATGTCAGAGTGCATTTTCCCATTTCATTCTGATGAATAACAAGTTGGCAATTTACAGGGGGATTTGTAATGTTTCTTTTTGTGTGAATTATTTCAATGCAAATGTTGTGAATGTGAATGTTTCAGAATTGATGAATAATCTAGTTTACGGGTCAGGGTCCACATCACAACATCCAACCATATGTATGTCTGAATGTTTATATGTAGAATAGCAGGTAAAGTCAACTGTCTATTTTATTCACCAATGTAATGGTAAGTAAGAAGGTGGGTAAACTATGGCCTCCAGTCAGTGATTAAAATAAAGATAAACCACCACCAATATCACGAAAAATCAATTGAACTTTCAGAAAATAATTCATTGAAGTGATGATGATTCTTCAAATGCCTTTTCCCCTTAAAAACCCTATTCTCATATGACTTACATCAGCTTGATACTATTTACTACGCTGTATAGTATGAATTTATGTCATAAAGATTAATGTCATCCTAAAAAAGGTGGGTTTACCCTCCACTACATCCCTGCTTGTCTGTCTGTCATATATCTTGTCCTGTATGTGAGGTCCTGCTGGTCCTCCACCATACAGTATCTGTCAGCATGTCCAGTAAAACTCTGTAAGTTATCCATGTGTCTCTGCACCAGTGTCACCAAGACAAATCCCTCTACATTTGTTGACCATGCTGATCAAAGTGCTGCTGCTCCTGATCTGCTTCAGCTTCCCACTCAGGAAAACACACAGGCCATTTTTCATCCGGCCGCTCTGAGGCTTCACAGATCCCAGAGAAAACCGCCTTTCCTCGATTTAGTGAAATCTGTCACTGTCTCACGCAGTTCAAAGCCTCGTAAACTAATAATCCATCACTGGGCTCTGACCTTGGGCCGTAAACGGCGTTACTGATGTGTTTCAGGAATAGAGACTGAATAATCACACAGAGGAGCGGAGGACCTTTAACACTCAGCCGGACCGGCCGCCCGCCCGCTGTCAGTCTGGATCCAGAGTGGGATTTGAATATGGATGTGATTATAGTCTGTTTCCATGTAAAACCCAGTGTGGGTGGTGATCATGATGGAGCTGGGACTCTAAACTAGATTCACTGATGGATACACAGATACTCTGTCAGCGGTGTAGGTTTAACATGGTTTAATATGGTGCAGCCTGCTGTATATGATGAATATGATTAAGAGGACAAATGTGATTACATGTAAATACACAGTGTGGGCGGTGACTATGATAGAGCTGGAACACAACATCAAAAGAGATGGTTTCCATTGATCCATATATATGCATGGTGCTGTCATGTAAAGATACAGATTGATATTACAAGCTTATTTTGTTGAACATTTACATTTGTTGAACAAAGTAGTCTCTTTCTGTGAGAATTTATGTATATGTTTGACAATAAAGATATTTGGTGCACAAGTAATGGCTAAACAATAACTGGGCCAGAAAAAGAGAGATACTTGAAAAAGATTAGTGTGGTATGGATGTGAATAGTCTGATGAATTTGTTTACAAATTCAGGTCACTGTGACAGAAAACAATAGCAAATAATAGCATCTCAATGTAGAATCAACGCTAATGCATCAACACAACTGAATCAATGTTGAAATATAGCATTGATTCAGTTTTACACCCTGGAATAATGTTGATACAACATTGAAAATGTTTTGACACCAGCACAAAAGTCAATGTTATTTCAATTTAAACAAATTCAATCAATAATTTAACATTGAATCAACAATGAGATCAATAGGTAGATGTGATGCACCAGGATGCTGGTTCAAACCTCAACTCCTTTTGTGTTTTCATGTTCAGAAAACTGATTAAATATAAGTTGATAAATGTTATGTACAAGCAGTGTGTTTGTTGCTCAAAGACGCAATGACACACTCTTATCATCACACACATACATAAATTATTATTATTATTATTAACACATACATAAATAAGCTGATGAATGAAACACAAGCAGTCCTTGACTATAGCTCAGTGAGTCCCAGCCCTCTCACTATGTGCTTCCACATTATTGTTACCAGTAATGTGAACACTGGTAGAAATAAGATGATAAACAGACATCTTGAAATTCAGAAATAGCTCAGTAGGAAGAACTGCTGGTTCTCTAATGACCTGACAGACTGAGTGTTGGTTCAATTCCTGATGGGGGTAGAAAGGCTCTTGCTAAAACCGCTGTGCAGTGTCTTTGACATGATTGGTAAAGACACTGGCTAACAGAGCACATATACTCTCTCCTATAGGCCAAAGAAATACAGTCCAACAGACTGGGCTGCTGTCAGGAACGTAATACATAGCGGCTCCTACAAACAATTAAATAGGATACAGATACTGAGAGACAAATGGTAAATCAATCAACAACACCTAGACAATCATACTATGTGAAATCAGACTCAACATTTGCACAGCTTATACTTTGGGACGATTTTAGGCAGAACATTTCTAAAAACCTTGTTGGTAACAATTACTCTACTACAACTGTCTGATTACAGCTCTGTGGAAGGTCAGAGGGAACAGTTTTTTCGTGCTCCAGTTACTAGCAATGGAGAGGGAATCGAACCAGCCACCCTCAGACGTATCCAGAGTGTGTGTTAACCAAGACGTCACGCCACCAGGTCTCTTTCACACTTCCAGCTCTCCTCTGAGCGCTTTTCAGGCTTTCCTCCAGGTGTCGGCTTTCAAAATTCACTGAGTGGCTCAGGCTTGAACCCAGAACCTCAAAATGTTTGCGTAGCCGTTCAGTGCTTTTAGCCACTAGGTCATACTACGCTTTTCAATCTTTACTTGAGATGTCGGGTTTTAAAAGTGTCTCACATACTCTGGTTTGAACCTTCATGCAGCCACGCAGCTCTTTAAGCCACTGGGTGAAACTGGTGCAAAACATTCACCCACAACCTCAAATCATGCAAGTAACCACCTGACTATTTGAGCCACTGGGTCATACTGGTTTGGAGCCTTTTTTCTCAACATTTTTCAAACTTTACTTGGGATGCTGGTTTTCAAAATTCTTTAAGTCAGTCAGACTTGAACCTTCAACCTCAACCACTTCAGGTGGCTGTCTAGCTCTTTAAGGCACTGGGTCATAGTGCTCTGCTCAAAGCTTTTCACATTTATTCAGGATGCTGGCTTTCAAAATGTACTACGTTACTCAGGCTTGACCACACAGCCGGAGAACTTTGCAACCCAGCACTTTGAGCCACTGGGTCATACATCTACAGAGTACAATTTCTTGTTTTTCAATCTTTACTCGTGCTGTTAGTTCCTGGCAACCTAAGAGTGGAAACTGGGCCTATCCCTTGACCCCAGAACCTCGAAAACTTTCCAGTAGCTGTGCAGCACTTTGAGCCACTGGGTCATTCTGGATCAGAGGGTATTTTCTCAGTGCTTTTCAGTCTTTGCTTGGGATGTTGGCTTTCAGAACTTACTTGCAACCCAAAAATGGAAAGTGGGCCTCACTCTTGAACCCAGAGCATCAAAAGCTGTCTAGCTTTTATAGTTGGTTCACTGGGTATTCCCCAACATCGTGGTGGGCATTAAGGGACAGGACTAGGGGAACAGCCGGTGAACCAACTATAAAAGTTGAAATGCTGCTTGGTGAATCATTTGTATGCCAAAATTTCCAGTGGCTGTTACTGATATTTAAATGGTCTTAAGTGATATTCTACGATGTATGTATTGTTTGCTGATAAATAAGGCAACTGAAAGGCATCTGGGAGGTTGCAACAGCGGATTTGAGAAGTTATAATCACTGAGTTGTATTTGTACTCAAAAAATATATTCAAATATATTCAGTATTCAAATATTATATGACATGATTGCAGCTTCTATTCCAATCATCCAAATATTGACTTGCACATTTCTGAATATTGTGTGAATTCAAATTTAGGCCACATGTGTCTGAGTATTTTCTGAGTGTAAATTCCAATGCGCAACAATAATACCTTCATACTATTGTATGTTTAGAAACACAAGCTCTGTTCACAGCTGTTCTTGCCCAAGAGCTGAGGACCTCCAACATGGCCGCCAGAGGATGCAAATCCACCTGATGTTGAAATGAAAGTGCTGCCTGGTGCTGCTAATACCCAAACAGTGTTCGGTGTCTCCATGTAACACAAAGATTGATATTCCAGTCTCGTTTTGTTGAGAGATTGATGTTATTATTAAACAACCAACAACAGGTTAGCCTCCTGATGTGTGACTAATATTCTGTACAACAATCGGGATGTTTGGTTTGAGGCGAACCCTGTCAGATACCTGTGCTAACGCATTGTTCACTGAGCTAACATTTTCTTTGCACATGCGATATCTATCCTGCAGAGATGGAAATGCTTTTCTAAACCCCTCATTTCCACAGGGCCAAATCTGCCTGGTGGGGAAATTAAACTGTAGCTGTCAGCTCCGCCTCGGCTCTGCTGCTGCCTGTCTGAACAAACACACAAACACAGCAAACCTATCTCGGTTTAAATAGATCCATTTGTAAATACATTATTCATCGTCCCTCCATAACCACTAATATATTTTTACCTGGTGCTATGTTTAATTCATCACTTGGAGGCATTTCTCTTGGTGAATACATTGTATAATGTATTGCACAACATTTTTCAGAGGTTGTTGTTGTGTCCACTCACACTGCATGGTAGGGTTGGTACTAATGATTCCTCCAGCACCATAATCGACCTAACTGTAGCTGTAAATACTCTCCAGAGTTTACCAAACTGGGAAGAAATGCAGCTCCTATAAATATCAGTTTGTTGCTATACTGTAAATACATTTTTCCCCACAGCAAACAGTTTGAAATGGCATAGGCTCTAATGATCGCCTAACATCACCCAAGTGTATCTTTACAGCAAGTATTCCTCCAGGGTTCAGCAGCGTGGGCAGAGAAGCAGCTTATTATAAGTCTTTGTTGCTATGCTCAAAATGATTTTTTTTCTCTAGCACTAATTAACATTTGATCGCAACTTACTGTAGCAACACACATTTTTACAGGGTTGACTAACCATGGAAGAAGCTGCTATACTGTAAATGTCAGCTCGTTGCTATATTTTACAGCCTTTCTTTATAGATTTTTCCAAATGTCAACCATTTAAAATGGCTTATAACATTTCAGAGAAACAAGTTTAAAGTGTCTCTTAAAGATGCGCTAGGCAATTTCACACACTGACAGCGCCGAACGGCAGCGAGAGGTAACTGTTTAAAATTTAAGGACTTCATTTGCCATAAACCCTGTAATGTGATGTCAGTAAACTGCACACAGCACGCTCATGTTTACCAACCTGGCCGGTCTGTAATACAAGGAAATCAAAGAGTGAGGAAAATATTTAGTAGTTTTGAGTTTAATAGTTTTGATTTGTCACCCAACACCAGAATTTAATTTGGGTAAACAGGGTGAATCTATATAACGTCTCAATTAGTGTGGATGGGACGTTCTTCTGTACTGCAGCTCCACTTTGTGATTTAGACTGATAAGACAGCTGGATTTTTATAAAACAATCTTGCCTAGTGCAGCTTTAAGACCTTTTGGTTTCGAAGATGTTACTGTCTCAACCATCCAGAGCCGCCTCTGGTCTTAAGCAGCAGGAAAAAAGCACTCAAACCCCCAGTTAGAGGCTTCAGGATCAGAGAAACGGACGTATCCCACAGTGATAACCGAACAATCTGTTTACTAGAGGATTAAATCTGTGACCATATTGACAGAGCAGCTTCCCTCTGGAGCTTTAGCTTAATAACACTGTTTTCTGAACGTCTTACCGGGCAACAAAACACACATCACAGGACAGATTTCACACTAATGCTGTCTATCCACACACTAATACACCAACAAGCTACTGTCAAAGCATCTTTCTGTTTCCCTGCCTTTCATCTCAACTAAATAGAGAAGGTAAATTGATCAGTATTCAGTATTGTTGCTACCGTGATTGCCATTTCATAACGGCTTGGCGAGTCCCTTGTAGTCTCATGAAATCATCATGCAAGAAAAATTGAGGTTTGGCAAGAAAATTGAAGATTGAAAGTAGAGAGAGGGAGAGAGAGGGCAAAAAAAATAAATAAAACAAGTTGAAGAAGATGAAAAAAACAAGAGAGAGAGAGAAACAGACAGACAAAGAGTGAGAGATAGTGGGCCAAAACATAATAATTGTAATAATAATAAATTGAAGATGGAAAAGGGGGCGAGGGAGCAGAGACTGTAATTTGAGAGAGAATGAGGAGGAGAGCTGCTGAGCTGAATATGGCTTACCGTCTCTGTGTGAGATAACAACAAATAAGGAGGCTAGTGTAAATGTCAGGATGTAGGTGTATGCGATGGGAGGCGTGCCATGGGGTAAATGACAGAGAAAGCCTCGTAATATTGCCGACAGTGCAACAGCTTATGGAAGACCTGGAGAAAAATAGAGGTTGAAGCGTATAATTTAAAGCAGAGGTCTCAGATGATTTTCATATCTCTCTGAAGTTTTGTTTTATATTATTTCCCTGACAGAGAAATGACAGGACTGGATGCTTATCAATGTTCAACTCATGTTATTTCCCTTAGAGAGGAGTGGGTGCATGAATTTTTATACTAAAATCAAGCAAGTTTAGACCTTATTTGCTGTGGCTTAGGGGTTAGCACAGTGGCTCAGTGGTTAGTTGGCTACTGTTTCCTCACAGCAAGAAGATTGTGGGTTCAAATCTCCACCCCGGTCCTTTCTGTGTGAACTGTACTGTTTGCATGCTGTCCTTGTGTTTGTGTGGGTTTCCTCCCACAGTCCAGAAACATGCAGGTCAGGTGGATTGGAGACTCTAAATTGCCCATAGGCGTGAGTGTGTGTAGTGTGTAGTATGGTGTTGTGTATGCTTGTGATAAAGGACTATATGAACATGACTTAACTTGACAAGTGCAACATCTTTAGGTTTCAACCCACAGAGAGCAGTGTATCAGCAATTTTCTGCCCCATGTGATTTAGTATTCATTTACTCTTTAATAGAGAGAACTATTAAGTTCTATAAAGTTAGTGCTTTCAATCATATGCTGCAGTATTATAATAATTTTCCCTTACGTTATTTTCTCTTAAAAGAAGCTAACAGTGGTGTTTGCCTCAGAAGGTAAGGCGTCTTTCTTGTGTGCTTTTCCGAAGTCATAAACTGCCAAGAACAAGATGCATATTTTCCGATGTTTGGCCATTGTGAATAACTTGAACAATATGCGATGAACAATATAGCCACAATCAAATGATGGCAAAAGACACAGGCTAACACAAAATCAACCATAACTAATCAATGGTGTGTCCAATCTTCACAAAACGTGTCTGTTTGCCTGTTTGCCTTGTTTCCTACCTTCCATAATGTTTTCTCTGTATTTTCAAAGTGTGTTTGGACCCTCATACATTTACGTTATATTTTGCTCATAGTTGTGTTCAGTGACATGACTGAAGCGTACTGCTGAGGCGCTGGCCCACATACAAAGCATACTACAGGGTTACATGTTGGTCTGTGCATGCAATACCACACCTGCTCAGTATTACAGTGGAAAACGAAAACCGAAGGGTGCTAATACTGTTCCATAACCTTAGCAGGGCCAATACAGGTGCTGGAAGGTACTGATACAAAGGAAAAATCCTATAACTGTAGAACATCAATAAAGATGAGGTGTGTCTGCCAGATCGCTGTTATTTATGGAGCCTCCTCTGCATAACGCTGAAGATGTAATCGGCACAGCAGCAAATCCAAATGATCTATGTCTCTCCTCCTATCAGATTTAAGTCTTTACCTGCTTATCAGCGGGGTTTAAAGCTGGCAGGGGGGAGACAGAAACGCTGGTCTTAATTAATAGTCGAGGTCGTCTGGATGCCGCCGTGTCGAAGGCCTGCAGCCTCTTCCTCTTCCTCACAGCTATCTACCAGCCTGATAAGAGAATGCAGAGGTGATACTGAAAAATGTTTGGAGGAAATCAATTTATTATTGGATAGCCAGGCCCGAAGGTGGCTCGGCCGTGATAACCGATACGTATCAGGATGAACGCCGACTCCTCTTGGTGGAGGCAGACGGGAGGTGAGGAGTGTGAGGATAATCCTTTAAAAGTACCTGTCGTCTCCAGGCAGCCATGTTTTAAAAGTTGTCCTCCACAGCTGTTATTTCTCCATCACAGATTAGCTCAGTGTTGTTTTTCCATTAGAGATTAGCCCAGTGTTATCTGCTATTAAGAGGTAAAGGTAGTAAGAGTCAAGGTGCTCTCAAGCCAAGGTGGTGAGACTGTAGTGCAATCTGATAAATATTCCCCACAGACCCAGAAGATCTGCTCTATTAAACTTTCCAAAGAAGATCTTGTCCAGAGAAGATCTGCGCTATTAAACCTTCTCTTTACTTGCCTTCTCTCATTTCCTCTTCCTTTTCCATTGACTGTAATGAGCTGCTCAGTCGAGGCAGGTGTCAGGTTTCCTGAGTGTTGTGAATTAACATGCTGACACATGAATGAAGTGCGTCTGTTAGATCTTCAGCAGATGAATGAAACAGGAGAGAGGAGAGGAGAGGAGAGGGAACAGAGATGAGAGGAACAGAGGAACGAGGAGAGAAGGGGAGCGATAGTGGACTGACTCTGTTCTCCTCTCCTACATGCTGCGGGTGGGCTGGATAATTAGCAGGATAATTCCTGCGATCTAATCACTGATCTGATTGAATTCCAGCTCTACAATGAGAAACATCTCCCCAGCCCAGCAGATTATAAACAGTAGGTGGGCTGGATAATCACCAGCGGCCTGCTGTGTGAGTCGAGATCTTTTCCTTCCAGCGGAGCGTCATGACAAAGAGTCCAGGACTTCCAGCTGAACCAGCGAAAAGGCTCCGCTGTTCCTGTGACTGCTGTATGATGAGATGAGACCCTCCTTCATCCCACCGCTGTCTCTGTCTCCCCGGACAACCACAGCCAAACAGGTTGTCACAAGTTGTCATGAACTAGTCATGACGAAGTCAACTCTTGCAGAAGATGTTTCTCAAATCCAAGAACGGCAAGTCGTTGGAACTTCCCAAATTTTCTTGGGGAGAACAAACTTCTCAAGAACGTGAGAACAGAGAAGTGTCTTCCCAGTTTGAGACAGGCTTCATTTTACCAGCTGATTCAACCATATGCGTTGTTCTTACAATGAATCTTGGGGGTTCCAAATCTTTCTCGTCAGCCAAGTCACAATGTGATCACAATCTGATGCATCCTCGGTTGGCAAGTAAATTTCTTGCATCTTTATCCGTCCTCAGCGTTCTTTTGTTTTGGAATCACACCATTAGATATTATGTCAAATGTGTCATAGAGAACACAAAAACACACAAGAACGCATATAGAGAAAGATCCAGAGTTCTGTGTGACCTTTGACCTTTCTGTGTGACTCCTTATGTCTGCATTGCGCTCTGTCATCATTGAAACAGAACTAATTTACACTGAATGTACAAACTATTAAGAACATCTTCCTGATATTGAGTTGCAGCCCCTTTTGCACAATCCATACCTCATTTGTCTCAAAGCTTCAAAATCCTCCTCGAACTCGTCTGCTTCTCTTTATCTACATCTCCTGCTTTGTGATCGATATAGTTTTAATAAGGGAAATCAATAAGGGATAATGGCTTTTAGCTGGATTCACCTCATCAGTGTACTCCATGAGAAGAAGAAGTGTCCCTAATATTTTTTATATTCAGTGTACTGTACATCCTGTCAGCTCATCTGAGAGGTGGGAGGGCGGGAGCTTGAGGCGATGCAGCGAACGGTAGCAATCAAGACGTCTTTAAGCATCAATAAATGTCACAACGATTTCCTGTATGATCATGGGTGTCGTTTATCATCAGTAGGTTTGTGGAGCTGGTTAGCAATGAGCTGCTGCAGTCCCATCTCATTACTATTCACATAACGAGCCACTGGTAATTATGCAGCCCACCTACAGTATGCATGACAACACAGTACGACTAAATTAGCCAGTAACCCCCACCCACCTCGTCCACTACACTGGTTGGCCATGTTTCATCTCTCTGACAGGACAGCATCATCTCGCTCTCCTCTCATCCCTCCTGTTTCATCTATCCATCATCAGATTCAATCAGTTCATGTGTGGGTCTGTTTATTCATAAAGCTTGACACCTGTCTTGACCGAGCAGCAGATTAAATTCAATCATCATTCTACAGCGAGCTTTAGATGCATACTGTATCCCCACCTGCATGTAAGAATCATCATGATCTATGATGTTATTATGGTAATGTTGAATCATGTGACCTCGGCAATCATACTGAGATGATAATAGCTACTGAGAAAATGACAGTGAGTGTAAAGGAGGCTTTGACAGACAGTAAATCAGGCTCTGAAGGGCCCGCAGATGAAATCATTGCTTTCACTGAAGCCAACTTCTTAGGACTTCTGCCTTACAATATCCTGTCACTGTGACAACATGGGGAATCATTGTGAACTGTAATATCGTTTAAACAGGAGAAACTAGTGAGCACTGAGTTGCATTGAATACACAGAGGTTTGTTTTCTCAGACTTCAAGGGACTAATATAAAACCGTTCAGTGTTTACAGTAGACTGGGTTAAATTTGTATCTGGGATATATTAAATAACGCAATTCTAGAGAGTGTGCTGTGCCAGTGTGATGCTCAACATCCCCAAATGTCAAGAATTGTTTTTTTCCGCTCAGTGCCGCTAGAGCTGGTGCCCTGAAGATATTGCAATATAAAATACTGATATTAGCACTTTAATTTAAAAAGAAAATGTAGGCTATTGCATGTTATCATATGCCATATTATTACAGCACCAGTGGCTGTATGCCGCTTTCAAAATTATTATTTATTCTGTTCATTCTTCTTCAAACACACTGAATGAAAAACAGATCTTAATCTTTAAATTACTATTTAAAAGAAAATGTGTGAGACTGCACATCATTATTCACAAATTATTCCAGCATCCGTTGAAAATGTGCCCCATTTAAAAACACTTCACTGTCGCTATGAGTTCAATTATTCTGCTTAATTCAAAGAATTCATTGAGTTTTTTTCTCTGAACTCACTGAACGGTACAACAGAAGATCTTAATCTTTAAATTACCATCATTTCTATGAATTAGTCCATAGTAAGCCTCAAATGAAACCTGTAGAGGCAGCGACTGGTTGTCAGTCTGCAGGAGTCGTCTGTTCCTCCTGTTTCCCCCCTGAGGAGCTGCTGATGAGAGGCTTGGGTTCCTCCTGCTGGGTGAACCACCACCCGTCACCTGCATCATCTGATGGAGACCAGCGGGAGAGAGAGAGTGAGAGAGAGAGAGAGAGAGAGAGAGAGAGAGAGAGAGAGGGAGGGAGGGAAGAAAGAAGAAAGAGAGAGAAAGCCCTGATGAAGATCAAGACTCCAGGATCTCAGCAGGTTTCAGGCCTCCTTCACTCTGCTTCGTTACTGTAAGCATCACACTGCATTGCATTAAAACCAGATTGGAGTTTTAGTTCTACACATGAAGCAGGAAAAGTCAGATACGTCAGAGCCATGCATGTGAGCATTAACTGGAGACAAACTGTTAAGTCTGCAACAGAACATGTATTGTAGCAGATGGAAAGTCCACACCTTAGTTTGACCTTGAGCTTCAAACATGTTCTACCTTGGCAATGACACCAATGGTAATTTGTTATTTGGCTTACTAGCTAATGTTACTGTTTGTTAATTTGCGCTAATGCTCTGAAATTGCATCAACAATATCTTTAAGCAGCTAGTGGTAGTTGATAGCATAAAGATGCTGATATTTATTTAACATTACAAAATATGAATAATAAAATATAATTGGCAAGGTCTTCTTTTTTTCATTCATCATGACCATGGTGTTGGAAAATCAGCATGCTAGCTAACTATCTTACCTAGCTAGCTATAGGCTAGTATGAGTAGTTTGAGCCTCAGCTAGGCTAACTAGCTAACCTTCATAACTTAGCTATATTGCATGCTTTCCGTTAGTAGCAGAGCGCTAGGCTTCATAATATTACCTTCCTCCTCTCTTACCTCTTGTCTTTTTCACTGGACTTCAGTCTAATGTAATCTACTTAGCCAGAAAAACTGTGTTCCTTGGCCCCGCCCATTGAGGTTTAACTCAACCAATCAGATTATTTCTGCCTCCAGAGCAGCTCTGTCCCAAGGAAATGTTTGTAGAACTAAACCTCCAGTCTGTACATCATTGGAGTTGACATGCTGACCAGTTATATTCAAGAAGCAGATTCACAACATGTAGGAAGGGAAGAGCACCCATCATGGCTCCTGATGCAGAAAGATAAAAGAGCAGCAACACTGACAAAGATCAAGGCTCCATGATCCCAGCAGGGTGCTGGCCTGGTTCGCTCAGGTTCAGCGGTGTAAACATCAGAGTTGTGGACATCAGGATCCATCGTGGCTGCTACCTTGTAGATGGAGCTGATCTGTCATATTCAAGGAGAAGATTTACAACTAGAAACTGAAACTCATCAGCTGACAGCAGAGTGGAAGAGATGAGGCTGCATCCCAGTGGCATTTATCAACCTAATCAAACATGTAGAGTAGAGCTGTATACTGTCCTGCTGAAAGATGGGATTGAATCTGTATCTCATTTAAATTCTGGTTCGCAACAGAGATTAGTTGATCCTAATGATGCTGGAGTCGACTTTGCTGTTTTGATCTCACCACTGATGCTGAAGTTGTCAGTCATCGGCCTCAGATCTCGTCTCTGATCACAACCAATAAGAGGAGATCTAATTGAATCAAGCGGGGATCAGTGATCTCAGGCTGTTGAATCAGCTTGTAACCTCGGGCGCTGGCTGTTTAAACTGGAGGAAAGGCTAAGTGAGTCTTCAAAGAGAATCAGTCTGACATCTGCAGCTCCTGGATGCTTCACAGCTTTACATATTTCCTTTATCTCCGGACCGCAGACAGACGCACATTACCAGCTGTCAGAAATGTCATGTAGTGAATGAAAAGAAACTCTCCCACAGAAAGTTGTGAAGGAGCAGCAATAATAGATGTAAATTTATGTTAATTATACCTGCTGTTTAGAGGAAATCCTTTGTATCAGCTCCATTTAACAGAGAAACAAAAGAGCTCAGTGGTTTCTAAATTATATTTTTCCACCTTTTGTCTGCCACAATAGTGGGTTTTTATCTCCAACAAGACTTGGATGTGTTGGCTAATATGTCAGGTTTCCATAAGTCCATCAACCAAGTATGGAAATTTAATTGAAGTACAAATTGGTTCATAATGCTGCTGTGATGTGAAACCTTGTAACGCCAATTTTGGTAATTTTCATGTTTTATCTTCAGTTGGAGGATTACATGCTCCTCTATGGATTGACAAAACCCCATTGGATAAACTCAAAAATGCATCAATCTCAATCTAAAAGCTGTTACTGAAATTTTGGTGACATTTTGGAGATACAAGGTTTTCACCCGACAGGTACAATAAGCTCCAACTGTGGAACAATGAATGTATGGAGTATGTGTTAACACTCATTCATTCATCCATACAGTATATGGGGAAACATCCCCTAAGCACAATGAAAATGATACTCAACCTCTGAAAAAGCACATTTTTATTTTCATCAAACAGGATTTTGTCGGTAACCAAACAACCTGAATATAGTTAAAATCTGTATATTTTTTTTATGGCATGTCACTCAAACTCACTAACATGACTGTTATTCACCAATCACCAATACTGTACCATTACATTATCATAGTTACACTGATAACTGTTCAGTTCAGCTCCAAAACTGGTGCATTGTCAGAAAAGAAACCAAACCACTGTCAGCCAAAATACTGACTCCTCAAATTTAAGATTCAATATGATTTTCAGTATGCAGAATGGCATAAGCAGGTCCAAATATACAACTGTTGTGATATTCTTCTGTCTACTGATAATGGTTTGACAGATGACAGGCCTCCATCACAGTAACACTGGGTTGAGCCTGGACTGTCACCATAACTAAAAGTCTCTTTTGTCCACTGGTTTGCCTTCATGTCAGCCGGGTTTCATTTGGATTTTTTTTCTCTTTTTAGTTACATGGTATGACCTGGTTGGTTGAGACACAAGTTTTCTCTTACAGACCTTACAGCAGTAACCATTGTTTGTGTTTTTCAAAGGCCAAACTTCATGACTTAAGTTTAGATTTCATTTTAACAAAAATTAGACCTATAGGTGCTACTAAACAATATCTCATGCACTTCTGCACCAAGAACACGTTTGTCAGGATAGGAGATAATGAAGATGAAGATAATGAAGTAATGTTTTCTGTTTCAGTCTGTTTTCCTCTTACAGTTACCGCCCTTTAGCTTTGTAGGGACGAAATTTGCTTACAGAGCAGCCTCGTATGGTGACTCATTTGCAAGATCACCTGGCTGGCAAGGTTACCTGTTCAGATCTACCTCACAATATTTGAGGAGCAAGTGGCTGCTGCAGTATTACTGCAGAATTGATGCAAGAGAGATGTACAACGGTGAGACTGTATGATGGCTACTGCTTCTTCACCATGGTATCAACTCTGTGATGACAAAGCTATGACAGAAACAAATAAAAGAATGACTGGCCTGCTGTGGAGAGGTAAAAAAAAAATTCACAAACACACAAAGAGATGAATAATGCACTTTGAAGTTTTTGCAACTTTTCTCATTAAAATCCCATCTGTGCTTTGGGGTCTAGCAGAGAGACAGTGGTGTGTGTTTGATAAACAGCTGCTGTCGATCCTCTTCCTGCTCCTCATCCTCTCTCTATCAGCAGCACTGTTTACGGATGAGCAGAATGAAGACATGCAGGGATTTGCTTTATTTTCAAGTATTAATATTAGAGAGGCTGTTTTTCATCATATCCATGTCTCTGATTATCTCTCTTTCGATTTCGGATCATCTCTCTGCTTCCAGTGAATCACAGTCTACCTGTCAGACCAACGCAGATTAGCATTTCTAAAACTCATTAAATGCCTCAGTGTGGAGAGAAGGAGGTGACAGACAGTCAGTGTTACAGAGTCGCTGCTGCCGTCTGTGTTAAAAGCTTTACTGTTCAGAGACGTTTAGAGAGCTGCTGGAGGAAACTCCCAGCAGGCGGCAGGCAGCAGGGAACAGAAAACTTTTATTTAAGGCATGATGCAAAGAAAAAGCAAAGTGAATAACTTATGAAGGCTTTTGAGAGGACGGCATAAACTATAGAAAACTAGAAACGTTCAATGCTCATGGATGTGTTCTGGTTCCCTGCTTTTGCTGTGCTTTTGTTTTTAGAGAAGAAAGAAAGAAAGAAAGAAAGAAAAGAAAAGAAAGAAAGTGTAAATCGAATGCCCATGTCAGTCCACCAGTAGCTTAATTATGGCTCAGACATCTCTACTTTCAGTGAAGCGAACACTCAAGCATTCATCATTCTCTTAGAAAAATGCTTAAAAGTCAATCCAGACTGCAGACTAGGCATCTAGTTTCATAGAAGAAAGTTGTGTTTGAATCCTCTGAACCACACTCCATGAAAAATACCAATACCTCCATTAATTACTATATTTCTAACATTTTCAATATGACAGAGTGTCATTAGCCAGCGATTGTTATAAAGACATGAATTCAACATTTACATTTTTTGAATATTTACAGTTTCTGAAAGTATCAACACCTTATAAGTCCAACACTTTTGTTCGTTTGCAGCAGTATTTACAGTATTTACAGTAAAGCAACCGAAAGACAAAACGGTGTGAATAGTTCTTGTTCCTGTGGAGCCTCTGCTGCCAGCTGAGTGTGTGAGCGGCTCAGAGTGCAGAGTGAAGTCCTGAGGCGGGAGGCGGCGGGACGCTCCCGTCCGTCTCCTCGGCTCCCGCGCCACCGGCTCGTCCGGAGGACCGGGGCTCCGCTTAAATGAAATACTCCTTCGGGTTTTCACCGGAGACGTTGTGGGAGTCGGCCTGGCTGCTGGTGAAGGGGAACTCGGGGCTTTCATCGGGTTTCACTCCCTTCACTTCCTGGTTCTGATACGTCTCTTTCCTCCGGTAGAGGAATCTGGCCGTTATCGCCAGGACAGACACGATCACAAAGATCACCACCGCTATCACACCTGGGAGGCAGAGGAAGTTTAAAATAAAAAGATAGCAGAAAATTGTCTTTTGTCATATGTGTGTTATTCTTCTGTAACTTGTGTTGCTGACATAGTTTTTCTATATACAAAATTTGCAACAGTCAAGTTTTTCAAAGGGTTTATGAAGCTATGAAGTCAGAACAAAATTTCTACCCATCTCTCCCCTCCTGGGTCTGTCATTTCATTTCCTAGCATTTTGATGATCTTACTAATTTAACTTTAATGCATTAAACAGCATTTTAAATCTTTGGAACGGCACTGGACTCTTCTATTCTGTTCAGCACATTTCATTATTATGAGAGCAAGTTTCATCTAATTGGAATTCCAAAATACTGCTGGAATCAATTTAATACGGAATTACATTATAAAATGACCATGCGCTTGAAGATAACAGCAAAAAAAAGTTGTTTCATCAGCAAGTCATTTCTGCAGAGGTTTAATTAGGTGAGCTGCCCTTTGTGCAGTGAAACACATAATCAGGCTGATTCAATGGACAGTTTTAAATGACTTTCACTGTGCCTCACTTTTTTTCTCTCTGCACTCTTATAGATTGAACCTTTTCAGTCTTCACTTTGAATCAATCTGTGCTGGCAGAGGAACAAAGTTTTAAATGAGTTTTAAATCACATCACTTTGGTCTGCTTGGAATATACACAACATCTGTGTATATCTATAAACTTGATCTTAGACACTTTGTTAAAAAAACAAAACACCACGTCATTATTATTAATAATCTGTTCTACATCCTGTTCATTTGCATCATTTGCAATATGGAGTTATCAGTTAACAGTTCTGGCCTCATGAGAGTGAAACATGATAAATCAGGTTCTTGTTACAATACTTACACTACAGTAAGAAATAGTTACCAGTAGATTTGGTATTATGACAATAAAAATCTTAAAACAAGGTGAAACGAGTTCCTGTTGTGGTAAACTGGTATTATGACAGTAAAACATGGTGAAACAGTTCAGTACCTCCAATCAGAGCCGAGTCAGTCTTGATGGCATTGACTAAAGGTTGACCTGAACCCACTGAACCAGACTGGTCTACAGCAGAGAAAGAGAAGGTGAAGGAGAAAGATAGAAGAGCAAAAATGAAAAGCAAAAGGGCCCAAGAGAAAAGAGAGGAGAGAAATGAGAGGAAAAGTGAGAAGAGAATGAGAGAAAATGAGAGAAGTTGAAAAAGATAAACAGAGTAGAGTGGAAAGAGAGAGACAGGAGAGAAACCCAGAGACAAGATCATAGCATCATCATTCAGAGCAGATGGGGCCCATTGAATACCACAGCACCTCTCCAAAAGACTATTACAGCAGCGTGGAGCTGCATGAGGACGGCCCTCGAGGAAAGATATGCCAGTGGAAACTCTCTGGTCCAAATTAATTAACTCATCGGCCACATTGTCATTAGTCTCCTTAACAACGAGGATGCTGTATGTACTTAAGAGGCTCTTTATGAGTTTGAAAGGCAGCTCTCATCCAGAAAAGATACACAGAAATGGAAAAAGACAATAGGAAATAAAATGCTGCTCATAGAGTCCCATCCAAAACGTGTATTTTTAGATTGTCGGTGAACCACACTTAAACATCTAATTGTATTTTTGTTAAAGGAATAGTTCACCCAAAAATGAAAATTCTGTCATCATCTACTCACCCTCATGCCAAATGAAACACAGGTGAAATTTGTTAGTCCATATAACACACAGGGAGGTTGCCAGCACAACTTGGTAGCAGCCTTCTCCAAAACAACTGAAGTCGATGGGGACCGGTTCTTTAGAGTTCCAAAACAAAAACAGCCAAACAATCAAACTGTGAATAGAAAGACCTATACACCATTATTTGTTGCAAATCAATCAGCTGTAGTTAAGATTTGCACTAAATTATGGTGTAAATACAGGTCTTTTTGGAACTCTGAAGAACTGGTCCTCACTGGCTTTTTTGGCTGCTATGGAGTTGTGCTGGCAACCTCCCTGTGTGTTATATGGACAAACTTCACCTGTGTTTCATTTGGCATGAGGGTGAGTAGATGATGACAGAATTTTCAATTTTGGGTGAACTATTCCTTTAAGCTGTCATGATGTTAGCCATGTCAACTTTTACATATTTGGATGTCTCTTCTTGATTATGCTAACAGGCACTAAGAGAGACTAGTAGCATCACTAGCGAGTTAGCTGTCAGAGATTGCTATTGATTTTAAAAGCAGAAACATAAAGCTGGAATATGCTGTGGTTCCATGGTTCTGCAAGAGTTCTTCCCATGTTAACCAACCACTCAATGTAATTCTATTAGTGACAATTAACAGTAATGATAATTAACGGTAAATAACGGTAAGGTAATAACGGTATCAAGCAGGTGAAGAGTCCTCTACTGGGTAGGAAAACATTTCATTGTGTGACAGTAATTGCCATCGAATACAGTCTGTTTTGAGAAATATGCTTTTTTGCTTTTTCACCGTCAGGTATTGACATTTCCATGACAACAACTGTAATAACCACAAGCATTGCTAGCTCCCCACCAATCACATGATCAGAAGAAATCTGTGTCCTATTACTCAGTTTGCACGCCAACAGCTCTAGTGTCCTCCTTTAAAGGAAGTTGACAAAAGTGTTAGCAGAGGCAAAAATCATGACAAATCCACACATGTTGAGCAGTGTGGGTTGTCATGCTATACTATGAGGAGGCTGGATAATGAACAAACTAGCAAGGCTTGTCAAGTCGAGCCAAAAATAAGAACTTGCAATCTGGCACACAGCATTGCACCATCGTTGCCACTGTCAACCGCACTGACTGTGGCTTCTTGTGGTTTTTATGTATCCTGTTGTCCAGTTCTGGGCTAAGGCTGCTATGTACACAGTCTTGTACTTTTGACTTGATCGGGCTGTTCTTAAATTTCAAAAGGCAAACAGCTTTTAGATTAGCCATTTGCTTTGCCTCGTACGTTCTAGGACTGATTGAATGCGTGGAACCGCAGTTATGCTAAAAGAGAATGGGGAAAAACAAATTTAATTTAGGATTACCATGAGACATTTCAGCTCTATTCCTACCAGAAAAAAGAAAATAGAAACAACACCTCTAATAATTTGATAACCTACAAAGTTCTGTGAGAAAACGTAATGGCAAACCTATGTGATAAACCTAAAACTCCTAGAAAACCAACCTAAAGAACCTAGAAAACCAACCACCTAGTAGAGAGTCAATTTTAAATGTATTGTAAATCACTCCTACAATATTGCTAAGTCTTGACATATCATGCCAATAATGCATCCTTGATTTTCAATTTGTAAACCCAAACTGACAAACCTGACTCCTCCCCTCTTACCTGATAGGTGGTGTGTGTTTTCTGCTGCGTAGGGATTGGCTGGAGCGGAGGAGCCGCAGTTGGACTGGACCAGCGGGCCGGTGATGAGGACAGGACTGCTGTCCGGGTGGAGCAGAGCCGCTTTCAGAGGACTGATGGAGTTAAACTGAACCACTGACAGACAGCCTGCAAAACCTAGAGAGGACAACCGGGCCAGATCTGGATCCAACTCATCAGAGTCTGGAGGGAGAGAGAGAGAGAGAGAGAGAGAGAGAGAGAGAGTGAGAGAGAGAGAGAGAGAGAGAGAGAGAGAGAGAGAGAGAGACTGTGTCAGCATTGTGAACTGCTTGAGACCGACAGTCCAAAATTTGTGGAAATAAGAATCAAATACTACCCTGATTTTTTTCTCTGCTCTCCAATGTCATGAAACTTAAAGTGGAAAATTGTCTCAGCATGCTACAAACTCGGAAACTGATTTATTTCATTTACTCCTGATTTAAATTTTCTGATTGTTTCTATAGAGTAGCAGCATAATGTAATTTAGTGCCTGTTATATTAAGCTCTGTAGTTGGATTTCTTCATTCATGCCAATAAATGTACTTGAGGGAGAGAAAGAGAGAGAGAAGCTGGTGAGTGAACCATGCATTGACTGATTCCCTGAAAAGAAAGAGGCATGATTACATTTTTTGTCATTTAGCTGATGTTTTTACCTGTTATCCAGAGCGATTTACAATGAGTGAGCAGGTAGGGCTTCAGTGTTTTGCTCAAGGACACTTCGGCGACACACATGGCTGCATGCTGGGTATTAAACCTGTGATCTTTGGGTTACAGGACAATCTCTCAAACCACTAGTCCACCCCGCCACAACCTAGCTCAATAAATAGCCATGACATAAATTAACAGGTTTATTGACTCTGCTACAGATTCCCCTATTATCCCTCAGACTGGGACAGTAGTGGCAGTAGATTGACTTCCATCGATTAAGCCTCCAGCCTGTGTGTCTGACAAGTACACACACACACACACACACACACACACACACACACACACACACACACACACACACACACACACACACACACACACACCACGATTCATTCATTATGCTGAGTCAAATCCATTCATTATATTATATATCTCTGTTATAGATTTCTCTATTTCCTCCAGAGTGGGACAGTAGTAGCAGGAGACGGACTGGCATCAACTCAGGTGCCATAATCCATCATCCAGTACTAAAGAATCACACCCACACACCCTCATTACTGTAGACTGGCTGTCATTGATTCAGCCTCCAGTCTGTGTCTATCACTCCACAAGACAGATGCTTACGCTTGTCCCTATCTGTTCATTTTATTGACTTACATCCCTTCATTATTCACCTCTACTCCTCCACAGCAGTGTAAACAGCAGCTGTGAAACCAAACATTACTGCTGTAAGCAGCTGCAGCAGTGGCTGTTCAGAAGACTGAGAGGAGGCTGTTGGTTTACCAGGACAGATCTCTCTCTCTCTCTCTCTCTCTGAACCCCTCTCTCTCTCTCTCTCTGAACCCCTCTCTCTCTCTCTCTCTCTCTCTCTCTCTGTATTCCTTCCAGCTCCATTAGTTAGTCTGATGGATGACAGGCTTGGCACCGAAAGACAGAAAATCTACTTTCCTGCCGTTTTTCTGCTCGTGATCTGACTCTGCGTGCCGTGTGTGCCTGACTTGAAACATGAATTTTAATATTGTATGGTTGGTTAAACTGTCTGAAATTACCAATCAGTGATATGAGTTTGTGATGGCCAATACCGATACCAATATTTTTTGGATTGTAGCTGACGATAGCCAATATTTTGACCATTTTCATGCCAAAAATTTCCAAACAATTACAATTATCCAGTGTTTCCCCCAGAATGTTTTCCTTGGCATGGTGGAAAACCCTCAACCCGCAATTCGACCATGGGACACTAAAAGTCTCCATTGAAACCCAAGAAAAAGAAAAAGGAAAAACAATAATAATAATCCTACAACATATTCATGCATACTTGTGTGGAATCCAATCAAAACCTTTGAGGTTAAAGGCTTCCCATAGACAACCACTGTAATATTGATCATTCATACAATAAATATGTAATCAAACTGCATCATCTCCATCACATCGGCAGTGGAAAATAATGACTGTCTGATATTCGATTTTTAATAAAAGGCCAATCTCAGTCCAATATTGACAAACCAATGTATCAGTCTAAACCTACTGCAACACTAACACTAACACTACATTGTAAATTAAGATATAATTACATGCTGGGTGTCTCTAAAAAGCTGATGCAAATTGTCAGACAAAATTTTTACTAAGAGGAGTTAGCGTTTCCTTTTAAAATGACACTGCAGTCTCTGTAAGTGTCCCTGGTCAGGGAGTTGAGCCTGCAGCCTCGGGCCGCTCAGCCCCTCATGTTATTAACAACTTATATTTCAGTCTGACTCTCTGATGACACTGTTCAAAGAGAACATGAATAAGTCATAACAGAGCCAATTACAGTCTCACCCTGACTGTTACAGGTCCCTATCCCTTTAACAGGCACTCCAGCACTGCATGGCTCAATGGGCAAAGTATGGCATTAACACACCCAAAGTTAAGGGTTCAATTCCCATAGGGACCACTCATGCTTAAAACCACTTCTACCCTAAAGTCCCTCATGCAGGACCATCATTACAAACACGTTTCTCAGCCAAGATTTGCTCAAACCCACAAAACTTTATTTTAAATTCTAGGTTTCCAAGGTTTAAATTCTAGGTATCCAAGTTTTCCAAAGATACCAAATATGTCATGCTGAATAACAGGAACATGTGTATATAATGGTGCACAAACATCTGGATTTTTTTCCATTTGATGTAATGGTGCAACCATAAAAAATGGCATCTTGGGTTTGATTATTTCACTCAATATAAGCAGCTGTAGCTTCAATGAAGCGTTGGAACGAGCAGATACAGAATATGGATGTGACACTGTCATACAGTATGGAGAAAATGTTTGAAGCTGAAACATTTAAAGGGAATTTAAAGGGAAACTCAGGGTGCGATATGTGCATCAAATGGCTTTTATGCTGTTCGGTCCTATAGAGATTGTGCAGAGATATGTGAAGGTATATAAAGGCTGGATTGGACAGTCTGATTTCCTGGATTACCCTGACCCCACCCACCCCACTTCTTCTCCCCAAAAGACTGACTCTGCCCCCACACTAGCTAATTCTTCTTGCAAGGTGCTTTCAAAACTTTTAAAAAAAATCTCTGAATTATTCCTTTTGAGGCTCGGGTTGCTGAGATTGTTAGGGGATTTCTGCACCTTTATGACCGATCAAATGGTTTCAAAACCAGCAGCTACTGTTGTTGTTTTTTGTCACTGCAATTTTCGGTTTGCCTAGGTTACAGTTACTTCTCAGTGTAAATAAACAAACAAAGCGAGTGAGTATACATACATTTGTATGTGGCGCTGTGTTTGACTGTGTTTCTGTTCAACTTTAATGTAAGCTTAAGTACTCTCTTCTTTCTCTCCTAATTACCATAGAAAGTGGAAGGTCCTATTTTAAAGTTATGACCATCAAAGCCATCTGAAGTGGTCCACTTCTCCAGGTCAGAGAGCCAGACAACAGCAATAAAGACTGCATTATTCAACATTGTGGTGAATACATAAGAAGTAAAATCGCTAGTATCCCTAGTAGTTAGAGAGATCGTCACGTAAATGAAAGATCACAGATTTGGTTCCTGCAGTAGCCAGTGTGTGTCCATCAACACCAAAACTGTGTAACTGTCCTTGGGCAAAACACTCAAACCTGAACCTGCTCATCACAGCAAGTTGCTCTGAATTAAATAATTAAGGCTGAAAAGAAATGTAACACAATACCTTATAAATGATGCGGCTAGTTTTCTGTTTATATCTCGACTCAAGGCTACTCAGGGCAAGTACACTCTTTATGATGATTTGAATAGTATTTTCATCTTGGTACAAAGAGCTCCAGCTGTATTTATTTCTTTTGATTTCTTTAGAAAGTGCTAGTTCAGTGTAGCAGGTCGTCAGATGAGGTAAACATCTCAGCGCTGTTATTCAAATGAGCCTGTCTGAGTGCTGTGTAACTAGAAAGGCCTTGACTCTGCTTTTACTGCCTCCTCACTCACCTTGCACTCTGCCCAGAACCAGCGACTTGATCGCGTTGAATTCTCCATCAGATGTCAGGTTGAAGTCTTCTCTGGCGTTTTGGTCGATCTGAAAGAACACAGAGTTTTATTCCAAAATTGTTACCTGATGTTAAGGGCTCAATAGTTCAAAAGTACATCTTGTTATATAATCTAAAATGTTACTGTTTTGTAAGAAAACGTCTCAAGATGACTAATAAGTTCAGTAATGATGAGTTTTACTTTCATGCCAGTAATTATTTTGTCAGAGCAGAAGAAACATTTTCAGTTAAGGGATATTTCATTTAGGAATAAATCTCTGTACATGCAGAGCAGCTCTGTAAACACTAAGAATAATTCAGCAGGAGAAACGAGAGAGTGACTCCAAAATCTCAATGTAAACACTTTCTTTACCTGATGTACAATATCTTTTGGTATTTTCTGGTATTTCTATGATGACACTGTATTTGATTTAAATTTATATTTCAAGAGTGTCAGTCTAAATCGAGATATGCACCATTTGAAGAAATTGGCACCTTCTCTAACAAAATGATTGCTGGCATGAAAGTAAAGCAAATTATGGATTATTATTATTTAAGTAATGAATCATCTGAAGGCCTATGCTTCAAAGAGAGTCCTATTTCTGGGAAAAGAATCAGAGTAATAAGTTTCAGGTAGCAATGTTTTAAAACATACTGTATATAGTCTTTTGTATGGAAGCTACGAGCAGCCGTGATTCATTTTTATTTTTCTCCTGTTATCTCAATATCACAGTCTCATTACCATGAGATAACAAAATGTGGTTTTCTCGAGATCATGAATTAACTGATTATTGTTGCAATTGTGTCATACCTTAACTTAAGTAAGCACTTACTTAAGTACTTAATGCATTTCTACACATTGATCTTTCTATGGACATTTAATACTCTGAGGAAGTTCTGGCTCGATCGCAACGTACAGTTTCATTCTAAAATGCAAGATATTTAAAAAAAAATTCTTATCTAGAAAACACAGACCATTACATCCTCTAAAATGCTACTATTTTGTACGCAAAGGGTTAAAGATAGCTAATAACTTCAAAGATTACTCAATAGTGAGTTTTAATTTCAAGCCTGCACTCATTTTGTCCGAGTAGGTGTCACTATTTCAAAATAGTGAATATCTCAATTTGGAACTGAACTCTTCAAATGTTGAATTGAAAGAGTAGTATTGGAGAGTTTCCCTTCATGTTTGATCTCATCAGCTCAGCAGGAGAAACAAGCGTCAGACTCCACACTTTCAATGACAAGCCTTCAGTGATCGAGAGTGAAATTCTCCACTGGAGATTATTTTAATGAGAGCTGCTCTGCAGAGAGACTCGGCACGCGGCTGAGGAGAAGAAAGCAGGCGGTTAAACAGAGAGAGGAAAGCCAGTCAGACCCTGAACTGAGGTTCCAATCCAAATTTTTAAATTCCATTCAACACCAAAGCTTCGAGAAAATTCACTTTGGTAAAACATTTTTTTTCTTTTTTGTGCTGTTTGACTCTGTATGAGTTTTTAAATGGTCCACAACCAATACTGGTCACTCCACTGACCTGTAGGTCTCACTCACTTACTTGCTGCAATTGGGGTCATACTCTTCAAAAAAAGAATTTCCTGATTACAGTTATGATATTGAGAGCTGTGAAAAACGGCTGAATGTCTAACTTGATAACATCAGATGCTCAGGGCAGCTAATGTTCACTGCTCCTGAACTCCGGTGGAGGTGAAACACTTTCTACCTAAATAAAATTTATACTGAAAACCAACAGATCCCTGTATAGAGTTTCTTTCTAAAGGAAGATCCCCACCATTCGAAAAGTATGAAACCTACTCCTACACCTAAACGAAATATAATCTACCATAATTATGGACCATGAATTTATGGTAGATGATGGGAAGTTAAAATAGATTTATTGTAAGTTGTTGGTTGACAAACACTTTTACAGACATACTGTATATTCTAGAGATATTGAAAGCTAAAGTTCACGTAATGTTTTTGTTTTTCCTAAAATGGATATCCTGTATATAGCATGTTGGAATAGATTTCTTCATGTTGTTATGATCTCCATGAGTGTCTGAACAAAGTGAACTAACTGGAGCAAGTTGTGAGATGAAGAAGAAGATGAAGGCCTTGGAGGAAAACACTGCAGACTGGCCTCTGATAGAAGTATAGAGACAGATGACACAGTGTATTGGTGGCCCACAGGGATTTGGGTTTCAGAAAGTCATTTTTCAGTGGGACATCTGCTAATGGGAGTAGATGATGTCGTCCACTCTGGGACTAGTGTGGAGTCACAGAATATGTGGTTTGAAGACAGAGAGGCTGCTGGACGTCAGGAAACAGCATGAAACTCCAGTTGCCGTTCAGAGTCTGTTGCTGACAATATAATGATTCAAGGCGATGGAAACAGGCAAGATGAGCTGCAACTCATATTTCACTGGAGGCTCACACAATACAGGGAACCAGGGTTGGATCCACACAAGATGAGGTCACCTTGTATTTCACCCGAGGCTGCTGATAATTACACAGTCAGTCAGGCTGCTGGATCCAGGTTAGATGAGGTTTCATCTCATACATCATCTGAGGCCGTTGTTAACAGGATAGAGATTCAGTAGATCTAAATAAGATTAAGACACCTCATATTTCATCCAGGGCTGGTTGCTGTTGCTGTGTGTAGTTTGTCCCTGCTGCCCTGCCGTAGCTGCATCCGGGACAGCAGCTGCTGGTGGCTGAAGTGAGAGGGAAGTGCTGACTGAGGCTTTATTATGGCTGAGAGGAACAGCACAGTACTGTACCATGCTGCACACAGGGAGGGGTGTGTGTGTGTGTGTGTGTGTGTGTGTGTGTGTGTCATTTGTATCAGTAAAGAGTAAAGTGTTTATCTTTGAGATAGGTTGCTCCTTTGACCAATCATGATCATGAAACAAACTGGCATTATGGAACACGGATTCTCAGACAAACTGACCCAGAATCTGCCCTTAGCTGCTTGGGTCTGACTGTAATCTGATATTTGGCAGTCTTGGACATGCTCACAAACTTAAAGACTGCACCCAAAAAAAGGCCAAACAATCAGTAAACTTTGGTTAAGTCTCTGTAGGAATACAAAGCCAGGCCTTAAACCATGCTCCAGGATATTTGAATCCTGTGTAACTTATAACTGTACAGAGTGTGTGTAATGTGTGTGTGTGTGTGTGTGTTACCTGGACAGAGACAGTGTCTGCCAGTCTCCTGATGGTAACAGTGTGTAGCTGTCCGTTGGCCAGACTCCTCACTCTGCTCCTCAACACCTCAGCATCTCTGCTGCTGTCCAGCTTGTATCTGACCTCCAGCTTATCTTCACACACACACACACACACACACACACACATACAGACACACAAAACATCAAAAACACAGTGTTACTTTATGCGACCCGCTCACAGAAAAAGGCAGGTAAACGTTCAGAAAGACAAATCATTATAATAGGAGAACAAACCATTAGCACACATTATTAATTGTACAATATATACAGTATATATATGGTAAATTGTCCTGGTCTTTTCCTCTTATCATAGCTTATCTCCATAAACATGCATTTACCACTTCAATGATAAATGTGAATCTCAATGAGCAGTAGCTGTATTAATAAAGCTTTCAATATTAAAAGGATTAGTGCTAATTCCCTATCAATAACACCACTCTAAATCTAATTAATTTCTTAATATTCGGATTTGATGAAAGCCCTGTGATGTCTTCAGACTTTACAGATGAAAGGGAGGGATAAGAAATCACGCATCGTCCTTCAAAAACTTTTATTATTTTGCTCTGCATGCAAATTATCACTTCAAACAACAGTAAAATACTTAATCCCATATAAAAACCTCATGATTACAACTCAATAAATTCATATTTTTCTTACAAAGGTGCACATACTAATAAATAATTGAATAACTATTTGGTTTCATAGCTCATCTAGCTAACTACTGATTCTAATAATGAATATATGAAATCTTGAAGTGATTGGCGGAGAGTTTCAGTGTTTGGGCTGAAGAGGGGGAACTGCATCAGAGGGAATGAGGAAGAAGAAATAAGCCAACAAGAGAAAGCTCTCAGGGATTTAATTAGACACTTCGGTATAAGTGCACTTACCTTGCGACTACTCGATCAGCGTGGCAACCCTAATGCCCGGCTGTCCGTCAGCTTTCTCTGAGTCATTAAGACCAGGAAAATCCATTTACAGCTAATCTAGCTGCAAAGTGCTACTTCCATTAAGTTTCACTGCTGAAAATGTCATTTTAGATTCAAATTACCTCCTACTACTCTTAAAAGCTGAACTCACAACATGATTATTAGACTCAGAAGTTTATAAAACACATCAGCAAGTTTTCTATTGTTTTATTCAGCAGTAGACTGACTTGCCACCCATTTGTGACCAACCAAACTGTTATTCCCTAAGCATCACTCCTGAGGTTTTAGTGATAAGACCAAGGATAAGACCAGCGAACAGTTTCTTTCAGCCTGAGACAAGACATAATAGCCGGCCTGGCTGGACGGATCGAGAGGCAGCAGAGGCTGACGGGCCGAATCCAGAGAGAGTAAGAATCCTAATCCTAAGAAAACCTAATGGATCTGGTAAAGCTGCAGAGCAGAGGAGAGGAGGAGGGGAGGAAGAGGAGGAAAAGGGAATCAGAGGGAAAAGGGGAGGAGAGATCAGATGAAGTGAGGAGAGATGGTGCTGAAAGAGTAGAAGAAGAGAGCCAAGTAATTGGAGAAAGTTGTGAGAGGAAGAGGGAGCATGGTGTAAAAGAAAGTCTTTTAACAAGATTCTTAATCTCCAGTTTGAACAAAGTGGATAAAAATGATATGAATGGAGAAGAAATGACAAAAAAGGAAAGGGGAAAAAATAGAAAGAAAAGGTAAAGGGATGTAATTAGATGGAAGAGGAGGGATAGGACAGATGAGCAAGAGACTTGGAGGGAATTGGAGAAAGAGATGTATAGAAGGTGGATAATGAGTGGAAAACTCAGAGACAAAGAGGAGGAGAGGTGTGTGAGAAGCTTTTTATAAATAATAGAGAGACAGTCAACCTCATGTTTGAAGGAGAGGAGGGGAGAGGAGAGGAAGAGGAGAGAGGAATCAGAGGAAAAGGGAAAGAGAGATAAGATTAAGTGAGTAGAGATGGTGTGGAAAGAGGACACTCAACCTCATGTTTGAACAACCTGAGGAGAGGAGAGGAGAGGAGGAGAGAGAAGAGGAGAAGAGAGGAGAGGAGAGGAGAAGAGAGGACGAGAGGACAGGAGAGGAGGAGAGGAGAGGAGAAGAGGGGAGAGAAGAGGAGAGGAGAGGAGAGGAGAGGAGGAGAGAGAAGAGGAGAGGAGAGGAGAGGAGAGGAGGAGAGGACAGGAGAGGAGGAGAGGAGAAGAGGGGAGAAGAGGGGAGAGGAGAGGAGAGGAGAGGAGAGGAGAGGAGGAGAAAAGGAGATAAGAGGAGGTCAACAAAGAGGGAGGAGATGTGTAGAAGAAGATTTAAATAAAAACAAGGCACTCAACCTCAAGCTTGAACAACCTTGTGGAAAAACTCCTTCAAAATAAAAGCCCCCCTCCTCCTCACCGTGCTTGTTGATAAGCAGGGCCAGGTATTCTCTGTAGTAGGAGCCGACGTAGAGCAGCAGAGCCGGACTCTGGCCCGTCCTGAAGCTCAGGGAGATGTTTTCTCCTCTCAGCGTCATGTCAGAGTAGATGGAGGAGGGCAGAGCGCTGCTGTTCCTGCTCAACTCGTACGGCTCCTTGAAGGTGTAGCTGACCGACGTCTCCGACTTGAAGCTGGCTGAAACCTCTGAGGGAAGGGAGGCGGCAACAGAGAGTCTCATTACAAACTGGAGGTAGGGCTATCATCTGCACTGGTTTTTAATTACCAATATTAAAAAAAATGTATTCCGAAGCTGGCTGACATCTCTGAAGGAAGGGAAGCGACAACAGAGAGGCTCATTACAAACTGGAGAGATGGCAGATGTTTTTAATTACCAATATCAAAAATGCTGTTTGTATAAAAATAGTCAAGGGAAAGGAACGCTGCTTTTGGCTTGGAGAGTGTAGAAATGAGAGGCGCTCTTTTGTAGAAATGGGGCAACGCTGGCAAAACAAGGATAAAAAAAAAATCCAAGGCGACTCTCTTTACTGAAAATACTGCATGAAAAAGCTATTATTTTTTGGCTATTACATCTTGCAAGATTAAAAACACATCCAAACCCTTTTAACCTTGCAAGATGCAATAGCCAAATAAATACATTTTGATATTTTCAGAAGATGGGTTGCCATTGATTTCTTGTGTTGCTGTTTGTACAGTTTTGAAATTGGCTGGCACCTCTGGAGGAGAGGAAACAACAAAGAAATTCCTCTTCCTTGTATCTGAAGCAGATTTATATTCTGCATTTTAGGCGTTAAGCTGATGCACTTATTCAGAGCGACTTACAGTGAATGGGTGAGCAGGCACAAATTCGGGGATTCTTGCTGAAGGTGCACTTGGGCAAGATGCGTAGTTGCCGATATACATACTGGCTGGGATTTACTTTACTTGCAGGGATTGAACCTGTGAACTTCTGGTTACAGGCAACTCTCTCTAACCATTACAAGAACCTGCCACCCATCCTGCCCCCCACTTTATTTAGAGCTGCACAGTGCAAAACTACACCTTTTAACGATTTCAGTAATATTTTGAAGTATGAACTGGCATTGGTAGAATCTCTACTACTTTATGATTATTTATATGCTGAAAATCAACTGAGCGTTAGATGATTCTACAGAAAATAATTCTCCATTTCATATATCGTTTCAGAACTAGTCTAGTACTGAACCTCAGGAATTCAAACCGGCAGCAGAATTAACAAAATTCCAGTGGTTCCCAGCCCTAATTATATCAAAAAGGCCTTTTTTGTTTTGTTTTGTTTTGTTGGTAGATTGCTTGGAGAGTTTTTATCCTGCATAAACACTTCATTTCACTTTATATTAACATATCTATATTTTTCCTGCAATGTTGAATATTGCCAGGAAGTGAATAATTAAGTTCCCAGGCATAGCACAACACATATATTTACAGTAACTCTGCACTGTTTCAACAATATAACAAATTTCCCAGGGAAGCTGCTGCTCAATATAATATTTACAGCAACTTTGCACTGCTTAATTAGATTGCTAGAGAAAACAAAGCTATCCTCAAAATACCGACAGACAGGCGAGAAAAAAATGAAAAATAAGAATAACATGAAACCTGGCTCCTAATTATAGCTTTTATGGCTATTATTTTGGCTATTATAGTCTTTTAGAGTTTTGATGTCGGCACCAGAATCGTCTGTGATTCTCCAGCAGGAAACAGAGCTGAACTTAAATATTGAACACAGGTATAGTGCGTCACGGAGCTGAAGTATTCATATGATGATTCACTAAGACATCAAACAGACTTAAACACACTTTCTGTGCATCAAGCCCTTGATGTAGCATGATGCGGCCGATAAGTACAGTAGATATCTATAATAGATGGGAAGAGGGCTAAGAGGGTCCTTTTGAAAAAAGTAAAGATTGCTGAACTCACATATTGAACCCACATATAAAGCCCTGCTGATGTGTTGGCTCAGTGTGATGACTCATTGTTACTGTGATGACTGAAACATCAAACAGAATGGCTAAAATACACTCAAATACACATCAAATAGACACTCAGTACTAAAATAGACTCAAATACACATCAAACAGACTCTCTTTGCATCAAACCCTTGATGTCACACGGCAGCTTTAGGTGCTTGTTCCTTTCCTTTCTTTATTCCTTTATTCGGATCCCCATTAGCTTCCGCTACAGCGGTTGCTAATCTTCCTGGGGTCCACATAAAATTATACAAACACTGACAGCATACAGACATATAAACAGACATACAAACATCGACTGACACCCCGTCAGTCTAGAAAAAAATTACATAATTAAAGGTCAAGTAATCAAAATATCAGATAACTTAACCAATGCATGTACAGAGGTTATCAAACAAACTAATGAGTTGAAATCCCAAACAAAACATCATAGCAGGTGGCATCATTCCTGTTGTGAGGCCTCTCTCATTAGTTTCTGTTTGAGTGATTTTTTGAATAGGTATTCGCTTTAATGTGTGTAGGTAATGAGTTCCACTGGCTGGAGGCTCTATAAATGAGTTTTTAAGCTGATTTGTTTTTGGCTTTGGAAGTTCAGGATGACCCATGCTGACCTGTCTAGTTTGATGATTGTGCTTTAGACCTGTCCGTACAAGTTGTTCTGTGAAGAAGTCCAGTTTTCCATCTACTATTGCATGTCGGGCAAATATGAGAAGGCTGGATGTTAATTTAGCCTCAACGGTCAGCCATGACAGACTGCGGTGCATCTTTGTTGCAGCTTGTTAATGTGTTAAGTGCAGTAAGAGGATTCTCTGGAATAATCTAGATTCTTAACCTTTAGACAGCAGCAGATAAACATATGAATCCACACACACACACACACACACGCACACACACGCACACACACAAGCTCTGGCCCCATCTCTTGGAGTTTGTGAATAACTCGTTCTGTCTCGTTCTTATTTTCCCTTGTTTCATTATCTGCAGTTTTTATGTGTATTTGCGTCCTTTGAGGTCTGTAAAGAACTTTGTGAGAATCTTCTCTATTAAAATCCCTGTATAGATAAATCTGACTTGCCTTGACATGAAGCTCACACTGTAAATGACTGTTTAGAAGTCATCTTTATAGAGAAACAGAGGTTCAGGGTCGCTCTAATATCTACAGACTCTCCGCTGCTCCGTTCTCCTCCTGAAGGAGCCGTGGGCCGACAGATAATATCCAAACAGCTTTAACCTTGGTTGAGGAGATATATGAGCCGGCTAAATGCAAAGCAGCGGGGGGTGGATGGTGAGGCGTGATGTGACACAGTGCGGCGTGTTGTAAAGCGGTTCGACAGCTCTCCTGCAGAGAGGTCAAGGCATGTGGCATCATTAGTCAACACCATGTTGTCTGAGGGAAAGGGAAATAAATTATGGGATAAGCCCTTTAAATGGATTCAACTTTTTAAGGTCTTTGTTGAGTTTCCACAAAGAACTAAAACTCTTAGACACTGCAGCTTACTGCGGTCTGCTTGTACAACATGGATGTGGTGCTGAGTGTAGAAGCTGGACAGGAAAGTCACTTTTTCATCCAGCTTCTTTCAAAATTTCCCCTGCCATTTTGCAACAGCCATTATAATATCATGCCATTAACATAATAAACCATTAACACAGTAACAATTTGGAGTTAATAGGGTAATAAGCCTGTTAACGTAATACATTTCCCATTGGGTTTTACTACAATATCCAAATTCAAATTCCAATACACGACCATCATCCATTCACAATTTTGGTCGTTATCTACAGTGCTACGTCTGAAAAAGGGATGAATATGTATGAAGAGCTCTATGGTGATCATTGTAAATGGATTACATTTTAAAAAAATTAAATGTCAAGGCACTAAGACCCAGTGATGTAATAATTATTACATTTAGAGGAAAAAAGTTTTTTACATGAATGGTAGTTAACTTATATTACGTTAATGGGATGTTATTACATTAACAGTTATACTGTAACATGACAAATTTACTTTTATAATAAGCGAGAACCTGCAAAATAATAAGTGAATGAGTTTATCTGCCAAAGTGTCTGGAATAGTCGGCTCCAGTGTGTGTGTGTGTGTGTGTGTGTGTGTGTGTGTGCGCGCACCTCTGTGGCAGAAGGCTCCAGTGTGTGTATGTGTCTGTGTGTGTTTGTGTATGTGTGTATGCCTCTATGGCAGAAGGCTCCAGTGTGTGTGTGTGTGTGTGTGTGTGTGTGTGTGTGTATACCTCTGTGGCAGAAGGCTCCAGTGTTTGTGTGTGTGTGTGTGTGCACCTCTGTGGCAGAAGGCTCCAGTGTGTGTGTGTGTGTGTGTATACCTCTGTGGCAGAAGGCTCCAGTGTGTGTGTGTGTGTACCTCTGTGGCAGAAGGCTCCAGTGTGTGTGTGTGTGTGTGTGTATGTGTGTGTGTGTGCACCTCTGTGGCAGAAGGCTCCAGTGTGTGTGTGTGTGTGTGTGTATACCTCTGTGGCAGAAGGCTCCAGTGTGTGTGTGTGTGTGTGTGTGTGTGTGTATACCTCTGTGGCAGAAGGCTCCATTGTGTGTGTGTGTGTGTGTGTGTGTGTGTATACCTCTGTGGCAGAAGGCTCCATTGTGTGTGTGTGTGTGTATGTGTGTGTGTATACCTCGGTGGCAGAAGGCTCCAGTGTGTGTGTGTGTGTGTGTGTGTGTGTGTGTGTGTATACCTCGGTGGCAGAAGGCTCCAGTGTAGGCTGACAGGCCACAGTCGCAGTAGAAGCCGCTGGCTCTCTCCACACAGCGGCCCTGGTTGTGGCAGAGCGAGCCGTAGCTGCTGCAGTGTCCCGGGCAGCCGGGCCGAACCCCGGGGGTGATCTGAGCCCGCTGCTCCAGGTCCAGGGTGACGCCGTTCAGCTGCAGGGAGCGGATACAACCCCGAAAACCCTTCTGCCGGGACGCCGTGCCTCCTGACAACGTAAAGACATCACATGACATTCACATTACATTTACATTTCAGGCATTTGGCTCATGATTTATTAAAGTCACAAGGAAACAGTATTTCAATGGTGTCTTGCTTCCGTAATTCTACGGATTTCCAGTCGGAACAGGATGTACATTTTTTTGGTATTTAATATTAAATAGGTGTACACTATGATATGGAGAGTCAGCTAATTGTGACTTACAATTTGACTTTTCAATTAAACAGTCTCTCTGTACTGTGACGTCTTTTTCCGTAGATTTCCTGTTGATGCAGTTTGAGTTTCTGTAGGTGGCGCTCTTTTCTTTGTCTGTTCAGCCATGGTGGCTATCACTGCTCATGCTAACTACCCAGTTCATCTTCTGTTTATTCCCAAAAGAACGTAGTTGCAGCTGCTAGAAATATAAAAAATATCACTTCCTCTGCCTCAGAGGATTTTTTGTGGGAAAGACCTACCAGACAACGGGTGTTTAGAACAGCAAATATAAAAGCTTCCATGAACTGGATATAGGTTGAATCACTATCAATCTGAGATAGAGAGTGGTTGAAAATGTTGCAGATTATTGCTTTCATTCCTATATCGCTAGCATCACAAGCAATTAAGTGTAAGGACCAAATCTACAGTTCCAAGGCATTACTTCAAAACACCAACACAAACTCCGTCTTCTCTATCCCAACCCCCCTCTCTCTATTGCTCTGTATGTGTACTTGTGTCTCTGTCTGCGCTATGTATTCTCTCTCTCTGTATTTCATTTCTCTTCCTCCTGTCATCCATCGCAGATCCACGTTGCCTCTGCAGCCCCAGAAGCACGACATTGTCAACACTCTTTGTATGAAATGACAGGCTGATGAAACAGCAATGAGGCAGGAAGTTGTCGGTGGAAAATACTTTCGGGGAGCTAACTTTTATCAGCTGTCTGTCTGACTATCTGTCTGGCATCACTCTGTCTGTTGACTGGATAAGTGGGTGGTATGAATGAATTACTGTCTGACTATCTGTCTGGCTGTATGTCTACAATTTTTCATAGAGTTTAAGTTTTAAATCATAGCTATACACCAGAAGGCAATGAAACAATACAATGAATGCACACGTACATAGTCTCATATGTGCCGACACACACCCACGCACACAGAGTTCACAGAGTACAAACCTAACATCATCCTATTTCTGCAGAGATCACAGATCGAAATTCTCATTGTGCTCAGAGTTCAGACTTGGCAACACTTTGCTCTCAGAGTTTGAACCTGACAACTTCCTATTGTTCAGCAGCAGCAGCTTTTCACACCAATAAATCACTGAGCTTTGTAACACTCTATTCCAGTCCCCTCTCTGTGATTCCAGCAGTAGAAATTATTGAACTAGCTTGGCAACACAAAAGGGCCAATTGTGCAGATATGGAAATTCCCTCTAAAGTTTTTCTGACACATTGACGAAGAGTACTTTGAATAAGCTGAATGAAATACAGTAATATTTTGAGTGTTAATAAGTCAGTCCCTCCAGGAACTTTAATAATGAACGCAAATTCAAGAAATCTCCGCAATATTTGCGAGAGCTTGCAGTTGTGCAAAATTGCCGCAACTTTTCTGCATGAAATGGCCAAATCAACAGACCGCTTGTGATTTGGACCAATTGTCGCATTCGGTGTCGTGGTAACTTACGTCATCGCAGCGCGCATTCAGGTGGAAGATGAACAAAGCTCACCTGCCAACAAAAATTACTGCCATAGACCGTGCAAAACAAAACAAAAGCAGCAAGAATCGAGGTGAGTGCAAAATTCAAGCTCTTGGAAGAGTTAATAGCTTAAACGGAGAGTTGGAGAGAATAGGGGGAGGCTGTGTGTGTGTGTGTGTGCGCGTGTGTGTGCGTGTGTGAGTGAGTGAGTGAGTGAGAGAATTTTTTATTTTTTTTTTTTCCCCAATTCCTGCAATTTTACCACAAAAAGAGCACATAAAACCTCACAAATTGTATCGCAATTTTTGAGAAAAGCCGCAGCAAAATCAAGCATTTTTGGCCGCAATAATCACAAAAAAAATCCTGGTGGGACTGATAAGTGCTGATGGGACTCATATAAACACTGGCAGTCTTGATTTTAACATTTAGTGAGAATTAAATTAACACTGACAATTTTAGTTCATTATTCTATTAATAATACTCTGTCAAAGCTAGTGCTGAGACTGAGGAAACGTAATTGGAATGTAATGACTAATTCAGAGATGAGAATCTGTCCTCGTGAGAACTGGTAATCTTTAAGTAATTATTCATAGGAGTGAGACGACGACTGCCACTGACTCTAACAGGGACCGAAGACAGATCCCTGAGGAACACCATCTCTACCCGAAACATAGAAAGGGAAAGGCTGTGAGAGAACAAACCCTCCTAACAGGGAAGTTGCACCTTAGAGAGAGTTTCAGCCACATATCCAGCAGCACAACTTCAGCTCTATCAAGACAAATTACACTCTCTCAACATGAGCTGAAGACACTGCTTACAAAAAACACTTCTGGGACCGTATGACTATGAAAAGCATAATGAGGGATTTGTGAAGTGGAGATCAAAGCGAACATCAAAGAGTCAAAATGTAGATTAACTCCACCTCTGACCAAGGGAGCAAAGTTATCAGTGGAACGTTCTAGAGCAGTGAGAGTTTCAACCACATATCCAGCAGCACAACCTCAGCTCTAACGAGACGATTACAGTCTCCCAACATGAGACTGTGAACTAAAACACATATGAAACCACATGAAAGAGTATGGAAAACAATACTTGAGATTAGTGAAGTGGAGATCAAAGCAATCATCAAAGGCAGTGAGTGTGTGTAACTCAAAATGCAGAGAAACCTCGACCGCAGAGCAAGGGAGGAGAGACTAAACTCGAAGCAGGGAAGTTATCAGTAGAAACCTCTGGAGCAGTGAGGGCTTCAACCACATATCCAGCAGCACAGCCTCGGCTCTGAGAAGAGGATTACGGTCTCTCAACATGAGATCAGGATATTGTGTGATAAAACACATATGGGACCACCTGACAGTGCAGCAAAAGGCAATTCTGTAGCAGAGATTTGTGTAGTGGAGATCAAACCAGTCATCAAAGTGCCATGTGGAGCGACAAAACGAATCACCATATGTTTGCTGATGCTGCACACAGGAAAAGGGAAGAAACATATCTGTATGTTAATCTGGTTTGTCAGGAAGCTGCTTACATTACGTACAATAGGACGATTTGACGTCGATTCCACCGCGATTTGAATGATTTGTGAAGTGGAGATCAAAGGAATCATCAAAGGCAGGATGCATACAGCGGGTGTCAAATTAAACTACATTCTTATACTGTGTGTGAACGCACCACACACCGGACCAGAGGAGAAAACGCATACGTCATCACGCAGCATCAGTCAACATGGATGCCGATTCAGCACCAATAAACTAAAGCTTATCTTTCTAAATGAGACAGTACAACAGGTTATGAGTAAATCTTGCAACGAATGCAAAAAATTCCTCACTCCAAATTGCTGCATATGGATTTTTAAAACCTACAGCATAAATGGTGATAAAGGAATTTCAACTTGAACAATGCTATCGCTTATAAATCCATGCGAGGCAATAATATGGCTTATTAATCAAAACAATGGAATTCATTGCCTATAAATCTGTGCAAGGCAAAGATTATGGCTCATAAATACACTGTACATGGAATTATAGCTTATGAATTCATACAAGCCAACATTGTGCTTTATTAATTCAAACAATGGAGTGCGCTGTCTTATAAATCTGTGCAAGTCTCATAAATACACTGTATGTGGTAATATAGTTTATGAATTCAAACAAGCTAATGCCATGGTTTACAAATCCAAACAACGGAATATTTTGCCTTATGAATTTGTCGAAGGAAGGATTATGGCTCATGAATATACTGTGCATAGTAAGATAGCTTGTATGGCAATATTGTTGCTTGTGATTGCAGAAGCTGAGCTAATATTATGGCTTATCAGTACATGTACATACTGAGATAAAAGTGCACCTTACATTTACATTTCAGGCATTTCGTTGATGCTCTAAATAGCAGGTAGATGGTTCAGTGTCTCGCTCAAGGACACTTTAACAGAACTCATCACTCATTGGCTGACTATCATTTGGTTTTTCCAACCACTAGAACAAACTGCTGCCCAGGTCTCCCCTCCTCACAAAACAAGAGGAGAGTGGAAACTCTGAACACTTGATGCATTCCTGTACATCAAATCAAAAACAGCCAAGTCAAATACTCTCGTACAAACATCCGTTCCCAAGCCAATCTAGTAAATAACACCAGCACATCTCAATTCAAACACATAAATCCATCTGCATTATTCCAGTGTGCTGATAAGTCTGAGGTAAACATATACGGGTTTAGGCTGACGGTCAAAACCTGCCGGCTATTCAGAGCGGATTATTGGCTAAACACATTCAGCCAATCAATATTCACCTCTATTTCCCTGCCGCTGCCTCCGTCCAATCTCATCAGTGTTTGCTGGTTCATTTTCCCTCCAGAATGTGTGTTTACTGATATGAAGTGACATCCATAATATTTGCAGAATGATAAGGCCTGATAATAAAGGATGGATTTTCTGTTTTTTTCTTCTCCCTCAGTCTGCAGGCAGAGTGAGAGGTTAAACAGAGAATCAGAGAAGCCTGTAGTATTGAACTGATGAAGTCGAGATAAACAGAGTTAAACAGGACTGTAGTATTGATTAACTTTATATGAATCAGAGAGGTTCTTAACTAACTGATGTGTAACTAATGAATACAGGTTTAGGTTTGTTTACAGATTAACTACAGATAGCTGCAAGAAAACACACCACACACAAACAAAGAACTCTGCATGATGCATGCTATTACTGTTCCCTGATGCATGGTGATTTATTGACTGTGATTATTGTTCAGTGTTCAGAAACCATCGACTCAGCTCCTCCATATCCAATACTGCTGAGCAGCCGATGGCATTCAGCCAATAGCAGCTTTGCACATGTAAAACAGCCAGAAAATGTATTTCCTTTTTCCAAGGATTCAATCCCAGCCTAATGGGGAAATATATAGGACTCTAGATGAAGAGGTGTCAGACATCCTACTGTCTTGGGTCTTGGATCCCAGTCTATCAGGAGTAAACACTGTGCAGGAAGAGGTGTTAGACCTCCTATAGAATAGATATGTCGACTCAGCTCCTCCATATCCAATACTGCTGAGCAGACGGCTTTGCACATGTAAAAAACCCAGAATATTTTTTGCCTTTTTCTGAGGATTCAATCCCAGCCTAACATGGATATATATAGGACTCCTGACTGGCTACACTACCTTCTACAGATTACCAAACTTTCCTTTTTCTAGGGATTCACTTCCAGTCTATCAGGAGTGTAAACTGTCAGGCTGTGGAGGAAGAGGAGCAGTATTAGACCCACTGTAGAATAAATGTGTCTACTCAGCTCCTCCATATCCAACACAGCTCAGTGGCAGGAGGGAATTAGTCAATAACAGATTAGCACATGTGGAATAGCCAGAATATTTTTTTTCAATCCCTTATAGGGTTTATAGGGCAGAGGAGGAAGAGGCATTAGACCTCCAACTATACTGCTCTATAAAGTCCTGAAATTATTGCACAAAGATGAACTGTAGATCCTTTAGTAGCCTTTACAGGTAGCATTTTATATTAATATTAAATCTAGAAGCTAGTCATGACCCTTGACCTTTAAAAGACACAAAAAATAATAATTACTGCTGCCTGCTTTTATAGGGAATATGCTCCATCGGCTCCTGTGTAGATTAACTGTTCTGTACCAAAGTCCTGAATAACAGAAGCAGCGCTGCACAGTTCAATGTTTCATATGAAACCGTCTGATGTGAACTACAGTGGGAAGCAGAGAGAGAAAAAACTCAGCCGACTAAAAGCTTAAACTTCTGTGATCAGCTGCTAATTTGAGGAGGAGCTGCAGACACAAACACTGAGCTACTGCTGAGATAAGAGATGGGGAAAGTGTGTGTGTGTGTGTGTGTGTGTGAGAGAGAGAGAGAGAGAGAGAGAGAGAGAGAGGGAGGGAGGGACAGAGAGAGACAGAGAGGGATTTTGAACCAGTCAGACGTTTTGAGAGAAAACAGAGAGGAAAGGACCTCACAGCCATTATCACCAGCACCAATACTAATGAGGGAAATGTTCACACACACACACACACAAACTCAAATCCTAATCCTCAAATAGCCGCTTTAAGAAGTGTGGACAGGCAAAGTGTCCACACATTAGAGGATTTTCCTCATCTTTCTATCCGTGTGAGGACATTTTCCCCTCATAACTATAGAAATACAAGATCACAAACAGAAAATTCCATGAATTAAAAGTGAAAGGGCTGTATCTCCACCACACACACACATACACATACAAACACACACACACACACACTCGCTCCCCACCTATGAACAGCTGGCTGTTGAGCTGCAGGTGGAAGTGTCCGTCAGCAGGAGCCTCCTGCGTGACGGCGGGAAGTTCGTCGAGGCGGAGCGACGCCTCCTTCACGTTCCGCTCGGCTCGGACTCGATGCCACCGGTCGTCGTTCAGCGGGACGCTCGACGCCACGCGAACCTCCAGAGGCCCGTTACCCACATCGAAGGAGAAGAGCACCTCAGTGGAGGCTGGGGGAGGAGAAAGGGAATGGAGGGATGTGGCAGAGGAAAGAAAAAAGAGAAAATACAGAATTAGTATACTGTCACATTTGGATGAGCATGTGACTGTCATACCAGCAAAGTGTGTTAGACATTTTTACCATTTGTTTGCCAAATAATAACTGGCTTATTAACAAACACCCTGACATGTTGAAATTATCGCCTGATGACACTTGACATTTTATTGTCTTAAGTCATATTTGATTCCCTAATCTCACATGAATCAGACTAAAGATTCAGATAATACTAAACCTTAATTGAGCCGTCACAACAAATGTTTTTCCCACAGAACCATGATCAATCAAGGAGGCAAATTCAGGTCAGTCAGCTGAGGGTGAGACGCTTCACTCCTCTATTCTTGCGTGCTTTCAAACTTCATTACGTTCCACAGCATTTGAGAAAATAAATAAAAAAGAAGGAACAGTTGTATCATTGTGAAAATGTTATCTTAAAGCTGCACAAGGAAACTTTGTGGCATTTGTGGCTCCAAATGGCAATGAGAGGTAACTGTTTTAAATGGTTTGAACTTCAATACCCAGAAACTTGACCGGTCTGTGATGATTTTATACCAAAGGAAAGAGACAAGAGAGGAAAAGATCTAACGTTGGTGAGCTTTCTCTGGATGGAGCGCTGCTCACTGCTGTTTAGGAGACAGTTTGGATTTCATTTTGAAGTTTTGATTCGGCACTTCCTGTGAGCGGAGAAGAGTCAATTTTTTTACATGAAAATACTGCAGCTTTCACTATGAATCCTCACTCCTTAGCTGCAAAGTTTCACACAGCTCCCACAATCCTCCTATGAACCATTGCCACGAATGTGAATGGACTGGACAGAATCTGTATTTGCTCCCCTCTCAGGCTGTCTGCTCAGCTCGCAACATCCTCATCATGTTCACTTCACCAACAGCAGAGGATTTAGGAGCGCGAAACAAACTCTCATCCTTCATGCTGTGGCGGTGCAATGTGAGGATGTATTACCATGGGAGTACAGAGCCAGATGAAACAATATCCCAGCATCCTACAGGAACTTCATTTAGAAACCGCTCTCAGGCCGAGCCACGCTGCTACAGAGCGATCTGAACCGGTCGGCATCAGAACAGCCGTATTCTGCACCGTGCTGGAGCTAAAACAACCAGACTGGCAATGATTTCCCTGAGGAGAGCGAGGAGGCTGTTGGAGCAGCAGCGTCTCTGGATTAGATGCTGTGTGTCGCTTCAAATCCTATTTTAAAGGAAACATTGCTCCATGATGCAACACAACACAAAAAGGAGCTGCCCAAACAGACAACTAAACCAAACAAAACTGGTGAAAAAGCTTCAAAAAGGCAAGTTGGCAATGATAGATAAGTCTAAAGACTGATTCAAAGCATCTAAATGACACACACCACAGTCCCATAAATGTTCACCTCACACCTTGTTGCATTACTGTCACACCCATAAGCACAAGGATTCCCTCTTGGGTATTACTGCTATATTTTATATGACACACTGTGGTTGCACATAAATATACACCTCCAACAGCCACAATACTATGGCACCCATAAACTCAATAACACCCTCTTGGTTATTACTGCCATATTCTAAATGACACACACTGTGGGCGCCCATAAATGTAGGCCTCATACCAGGGAGAGAAATTACTGGGGGCTCAGAGCAAAAATGCCCTTGAGAGTTCATAAAATGCCTGTGAAATTAAAAATGAGGGGGCAAAAAAAGCCCCCATTAATTTTTTGCATTTCACCCCGTTCACATTTTATTTGCTGTGTTGTCAACTAATCACGCCTGAATGCGACTATTACTGTCCCCCGTGGGCCACCGTAGGTGATTTGTGGGAGGCTGTGACCAGTGCATTCTGGGCGAGGAAAATGGAGCGGGTTTTTGATCAGAAAAGAACCGAGCACGCAGCCTGAGGCAGTAGAAAATATTGGCATCGCATTTAAAGTAGTAGAAGAAGATACCGGCTCACAAACTACAGTGTCAATAAAAAATAAAACAACCGATATCATAAAACCTCATCTTCTTCTGTGAGGCTTGCTGCCAGTTTCCAGCAGTTAAAACAAATCTTAGTGGTACAAACTGAGTGTTTATTTGCCAATATGCAATGCAAATGCAATATTTCATAGTTTCATAAAAGGACCAAAATGCCCCTAAAAATCTGATACAAAAAAAAATCTATAAACAATAAGTATAAACACAGTAAAGAACGCCCTCTTGGGTATTTCTGCTATATTCTAAATGACATAATACCATGGTGCCCATAAAGTAAAAAAAACACCCGCTTGGTTATTACTGCCATATTCTCAGTGACACACACCATGGGCGCTCATTAATGCTGACCAAAAGGTAGAGAAGCCAAGCAGAAAACAGGGAGCTGAAACAGAAAGAATTGTCCAAGTAAACAAAGTAGAAACCCAAAGTGAAGAGGAGTAGAGCCTGGTTCTCTCGCTCCAAACAGTAAAACTCCTCTTGAAGTGCTGTGCAGTAGAGCAAAACAAACCCCACCAGTCATTACAGGTATTCAGCGTTCCCTTTAAACTGAGTTTGATCTGGATTAAGCCTTTAACCTCCAGGTTTTATTTACAGCTCAGTTCAATCCAGATTAAGCCCATAAACTCCAGGTTTTACTGTCTTTACAGCTCAGTTTGATCTGGATTAAATCTTCGACCTGCAGGTTTCACTCACAGCTCAGTTCGATCCGGATGAAGTCTCTGATGCCCAGGTTTTCCAGGAAGACACCGGAGGAGGCGGTGGTTTTAAACAGGAAGGAGATATCTGCGCTCAGCTCTCCGTGGAAGGTGGGGAAGTGGAGGTACGACGTCTCCTTGTCGAAAAACGCAGCGTTCCAGAAGTTCTCTGCATGGGAGACACAAAAAGAAAACTCACTGTAAAGAGCTTTGAATGAAAATCACGTAGCAAACAAATGAGCCGACCGTTCAGCTAATTAGTCCAGCTATGCCATGCTGTGGCATTTATGTTGATTTATCATGCTGAGCATTCATTTATTAATTTACACAGGTAACTAAGGGCTGTAATTATGAATAATTAAAAAGAGGAAATAAAAGATTGTTACTTTGATTTGTTTTGTATTATATTGCAGTTAATTCAAAGCAAATATCAGAGTAAAACATGAAAGGAATAATGTTTTGGCAACAGTTACTCTAATGGTAATTGGTTGCTGGATGCGGAAAAAACTACAAGACTTAATCAGCTTATTGGCAGGTGGAATGAAAACCTCAAAGACTCCTGTGATTTTATGTTCATGTGTTTTAAACTTTATTTCCATGTCGCTTGAAATAATTACTGAAACTGAAGGCTGATTGGTTGGATGTGGTTTTAACCCAGTCAGCTGATCTGACTGGAGCCAGCAGGTCAGCGGTGCAGCTGGACAGAACCAGGAAGAAGCGACAGCATTTTCCATAACAGGAAGATTCATATCATGTCAGCATCGACCGGACTTACTGTCTCCATGACAACGGAGGGGTCCCACCCTGTAGGCGGCCTCTGACCCCGGCCTCTGGATGTCACCCAGCACCACAGACCGGACTGGGAGGCTCTCCTTATGGGTGAGCAGGCCCGAGTCATTAGCCCTGGAGGAGAAAGAGGAGAAGAAGAAGAAGTAGAAGAAGGAGGAAGAAGAAGAAGAAGAAGAAGGAGGAGGAGGAGGAGGAGGAGGAGGAGGAGGAGGAGGAGGAGGAACATATCAAGAACCATTTTTTTACTAGATTGAGAATTGGAACAGAAATAGAAGAATATACAAATCACAAACCAGTCTGTGCTCATTTTCTTGCAGAAATTTACCAGTTTGTAGATTTACAGGTTACATCACTCACTCACTATAAAAATATAAAATATTGTTATAAACTGACGCAACGGTGCAGTGTGGAGGCACAATCTTTTTGGGGAGCAGCTCATTCTGAGACCTTATTATAGCCGTCCTGACACCCAACAGTCCATCTGGTGTTGGGTGTCGCCAGTTTTTGGAACAGCTATTTCCAAAAGAGCATAACAGACAGTGAGCGCCTCTGTCCACCATCTACATTCAGCTTCATGCACCTGATAATCCACCTGTCAGTCTTGTTACTAAGGGAAATTCTGTATAAAAAATACATCCAGGATATATATACGTATATGCAGCACTCCAGTCTCCAGGCTGTAAAAATAGAGTCAGTGTTGAACAGTTTGGACTGGGAGAGGAGAGAAGGAAGGAGGCGTGACAGGATTTTGTTACAACATGAGGAAGGGTTTTTTTCCTCCACTCATTTCTGCCCAGTTGATTTGGTCAAAGTGTAGAGTGTAGATGCTGGTAGAAAGCATTCAGTCATATTAAGTGTCCTTTAATAAGAAATTGTGTCCTGGCTGTATTTAAAGATAAAAAAAAAACGAATTTGTTCTTATGCCAACCCAAATGAAGACACTAACAAAAGACAAATAAAGTCTATTAAAGTTACAATAAAATGAAAAATTAGTTTTTCACCTTGTTAGCTAATTCTCCTTCATCCATCATAATATACACCTATTTAACAATAAATGGCAAAAAACTTTTCTTGTATTTTTATATCAAAATCCCATTACTTTTACTTCCTAGGAAACAGATCATTTTGAGTGGTTACAGCATTACAAATAATGGCCAATAATACCATCATATAAAACCTGCAACGTCACAACTTTCGAAGTGACACATTACAGCAGTGAAAACCATGTGAAAACCAAGTATTTTACCTTTGTATTTGCCTTTGTTTGCCCACTTTCCCTCATGCATTACATCTTTTCCCAATATCCTGTTTCAACTGGAAATATGTTGAATTACAGAAGCAAGGCACCATCAAAATGCCGTTTCCTTGTGACTTTACTTGTTGATGATAATAAACACGTCTATGGGTTAATAAGGTTCAGTACCACTCCATGCGGTCGGCGTCACAGTTGCAGTAGTGCTGTGGGTCCAGACAGTTTCCCTGCAGGCCGCAGGAACACTGCTGGCTATCTGGCAGCGCTCCGCCCCAATAAGTCTGGAGACGACCAGGACCTGGACCACCCAGCCACCAGCTGAACGGAGAGCCCTCTGGAACACACACACACACACACACACACACACACACATACACACACACAAGCAAACAAACCCCTTAACTTTCTTCAACATGTACAACAGGGTACCACTGTTTTATCTCTGGAAACATCTTGTTCAGTCTGCCTCAGCCTGTTAAACCAACACAGAGGATCTACTTCAATCATCTGTACTAACAACAGTGTGAACAGTGTGTTTTCAATCTTTTACACTCGCACAGATTCACTCTCTCTGGGAACAAGACATGAGGTGGTGAACTAAGATGAACTGCATTGCGAGAAGATAGCTGCTTGTAAAGATTTTTGTTGAGTAAGTCAAGGAAATATGAACATCCGCCTTTTTCTCTGGTGTCAGACAAAGATTAAACCGTAAAACTAAAAGTAGCACAACATTCTTGCTCAACCAAATTTATTATTGTGGAAAACAATGACAGTTCGATCTAGTTGGCCTTCGTCAGGTGTGCTTGGGACCGTCCCATCATCCCTTTAAATACAGGAGCTTGTTAGGACGTCACATGATCTCCTATTGAAACAGCACTTGCAAATTAAGCTTGGGTTGAATATACTTCATTATTGACCCAAGGACGATAATACACAAAAACAAAATACGAAATGTGAGTGTCTCTCAACTTTATCTCTGAGGCAGCAAACAAATATCTCTGAGGCAGATTGAACTAGATGTTTCCAACCTCTTACCCTGACACTGATTATACTCTTTTTGGACAGAACATTGATACCATGCAATAAAAATGTCTCCTACAACAATGCGAGTGTGAGTAGTTGGAGAGGATTGTGAGAGGATGATTGGAAAGACTTCTGTAGAGTCAGCGCTTCTTTATTTTCCCAGAGAGCAAGACGGAGAGAGAGCTACTAAAGATCTTCCTCTGTCTTCCTCCCACTTCCCCTCCTTTCATCCATCCACAAAAATCAAATCCACCTCTCTACATAGATTTTATTTTATGTCTTTTCCTCGAATTTCTCATCATCCTACGGTCATAGATATTGTCAGAACACTCCAAAATATTGATTCTCTACGCATTGAAGCTTATACAACTGTTGCAACCATTGGAAGTTGCTCTGGATGAAAGTATCGGCTAAATGCCTAGAATGTAAAATGTTAATCCATTCAGCCATCTACATATCCATCAATCCTTCCCTCCCTTCTTTCCTCCATCTATCTACTGTCTGATCCCATCCATCTGTCTATCTCCTGTCTGTATGTCTGTATTTCAACACAGACAGGTGCTGTCGTCTGTCTCACTGCTCTCCGCTGCAAATGTCTCTGTCTTGTTGATCAGCTCTGTCTCAGTTTCCCTGCTGTCTCTCTCTGCTGAAACCAGACAGATGATGGACAGTCTGCTGTTTCAGACTGGGAAGCTGTATCCTGCTTACTCACAGACCCGAGAGAGTCCTATTAAGATTAATGAACAATGAAGATTATAAAGCATGAGTATAAGAATGAATGAAGATTAACGATCGACCAATGCCCCACTGGTCACTCACTACAGCAGAGAGGATTTTAGAGCTGAGATGAAAAGCTAGTCATGAGCTTTGTGGCACAGAAAACAGGTCAAGGGGTTTCAGGTTAGAGAAGAGGGCTTGCAACACCCTTTCTAAAATGATTGACACTCACTTTCCACAGGATCCTGAGTTCTGTGTTATAGGTATAACTTCACTAATATTCTCAGAACTCTGAAGGGGAATCTCAGAAATAAATAGATGTGAACCCCTGGAGAAAATTACATATATTTTAAGGAAGAAATATGACAGCTTTCTGAAAATTTGGCAGCCTTGCATTAACTACACTGAAACGTTGCCTTTGTCAACAATGGAAAGGTATAAAACAGATATGATTAAGTGATTCGGTCCAAATTATCTTAATTAAATGTCTCTACCTTGTATTTTTATATATATATATATATATATATAAAAAAAAGAGGGCTTGTGACTGGAGGGTTGCAGGTTTGAATCCCAGGTTGGGAAAATCTGGGCCAAGAGAGTGAGTACTGTCCACTCCCTCAACAACTACCTTCAATTTGCCCTTTAGCAAGACACTTAATCACCAACTGCTCCAGTGCAGCTGCTCAGTGACCAACAGTAGAAGACTGGATGAATGAAATCACAGTGTTGCTGGAAAAGAGAATATATGAGGATATATGCAGCAAAAATTCCCTGCATAAATAAAGGCTAAAATAACAACAGGCCTCACCTGGTGTGTTGAGGAGGCGGGACTTCCTGCAGTGGTAGGACAGTTCCTGTTCGCAGTAATCTGATTGGCCGATGATGGCCAATAGCTGCTCGTCTTCAGATGAGTAGTCAAAGTGGGCTGAATGCTGGTTTCCGCCCGGCGACGGTCGAACTCTGGTCAGATCTGTGTTGTTGTGCTGGATCACCATCCAGGTCTGCTCCTCTGGTGGAGAGAGAGAGGGAAAGAGAGAGAGAGAGAGAAGGGGGGGGGGGGAGAAAAGGAAGGGTCATTAAGCCTGTAATAGCTGTTTCAAAACTCTGAAATATTTTGTTCTCATGTCATTGTATTTGGAATTCATGCATATGCCTTTTCTATTGGGGTTGTATATTTAATCATTTTTATTATATTTTTTATGTTCATTTCACTTTACTTTTACTGTCATTACCAGATTTTAATATTATCATTCTCTTTCTTCTTCCTTCAACTACTATTTTCCCCTCTAATGTATTTACATGTCATGCCAATAAAGCAAGTTGAAACTGAAACTGAAACTGAGAGGAGGGAGCAAGATAGACAAGAGAGGAGAGGAGAGGAAGAGATTATCATCACCATTCGTATTTATACAATTATGCAAATGTTGTAAAGCAGTGACACATAGACAAAAAGAAAAGGAAGAGAAGAGTGAAATAGACTAGAGAAAAGGAGGAGAGAGAAACAGAAGGAAGAGAGTATCATCATTATTCACATTTATACAATTATATAAATGATTTGAAACGCCGAGACACAAACAGACAGGGAGAGAGAGAGAGAGAGAGTGGAGGGGGAAGAGAGGAAACCATCATTCACAATTATGTAAATGTTAATGATGCAAAGTGCTGAGTGATGATGGGAGGATGAGAGAGAAGAAGGAGTGAAGGAGGAATAAATGGTTGTAATAGGGGAACTCCTCCTGTCCTCCACAGTGTGTGTGTGTGTGTGTGTGTGTGTGTGTGTGTTACCGGTCATGTTGCAGTAGACTAGCTGTGGTTTGATTGGTCCGCTGCCGTCCACGTCGATATAATAATGTCCTGATGTGTTTCCTTTGTGTTTGTACGCCTCACAGGACTGCTGGTACACAGCTGGGACGAAATAATGAGATCAATAATAATAACAGCAACATCAACACATCAGCTGACAGACAAGGTTTTACTGCTTCATACATTTGTATCTGCATTGTATCTCCGTCTCATATCTTCCAGGGTTTTATTACTACAGCAACATCCATAAAGTAAAGATCAACTGTTTCCTACAGGAATACTGTATTCCTGTAATGTATTATACATTATACACAGACTCAATAAATAAAAACACAGTATATATACCTTTACTGCTCCCCCCTCGCCCTTTCTACCTCCAGTCTCTCGCTCTATCACACACACACACACACACACACACACACACCACTGCATCCTCCTCTGCAGTCAAAGCATCAAGCGCTTAAAGTCAAATCCATATCCAAAGGCAAAACAAACGTCCCCACACTCTATTCAGCTGTTTATTTTTCTTATTCTTCACAGCGTTCTTGAACACATTACCTCAACGTGGACACAGATGATTTTTCACAGAAACATCAGCAATAAAAACAAGAAACAAATCCAGAGGTGAACGATGTGGGAAACTCTCCTGTTTTTCTCTCATGGGTTTGAACAGAAGGAACTGGCAGTGAATCAGTTAAGATCTGAGCTTGAATGAATCCTGCTTGGATTCATCCAATACTTGGCAGTTTGGTCACAGCTACAGTCTCCTTAATCTCTATGATATGACTTACCCAGAAACAGTTTTTATAATACTGTAATGTTCTGCACAAGCAAAAAAGACATTACATGAAGCTCACAAAGGAGTCGGCTTATTAGAGAACAGTAAACAGCCTGAACAAGAAACAACACCACACTCAATCTGCAGCACAGAGAGGCTACACCAAAGGTCTCCTCTCTCTCTCTCTCTCTCTCTCCCTTTCTCTCTGTCTGTCTATGCCTCTCGCCCCTCTCTTATGTGACGCTGTTTGACTGACAGGTGACTTACAGCTGTGGCAGGTCGCTCCGCTGTAGCCGCTGTCAGAGCAGTTACAGTGGAAGACGGTCCAGGACTGACTGCAGCTGCCGCCATGTTCACAGTGACTGGGAGAACACCTGAGAGAGAGAGGGAGGGAGAGAGAGTGAGAGAGAGAGAGAGAGAGACAGAGAGAGAGAGAGAGAGAGAGAGAGACATGCAGAAAGAGAGTCAGAGAGAGAGAGAGAGAGAGAGACAGAGAGAGAGAGAGAATGCACTTAGTCTTTCAAAAGTTAATCAAAGTTTCTCAATCTCAATCAACAGTCCTTCAGCACCAAATATTCTGATGGACAGGAGTGAAAGAGACTGGAATAAAAATAAGACTTTAAGCAGAAAAAATAGATTTAATTTAACTGTCAAGAGGAGCAAATATTTAGTGAATTTAAAAAGTGTATTCTGAGAGGGCTGATTTGAAAAATCAATTTGTTTGGTGCAGCAGCTTGAACATTTGGAAACAATTCTTCTGGATCTGCTGCTTTAAAAACTCGGCTCCAAAGAGTCCTTTCATCTGTTATGTTAGTTTTTTCACTGGCACTCTTACAGTGAGTGAGCAGCTTCAGTGTTTTGAACCAAAGGACACTTTGACAGGACAGACGGCTGCTGATGGACACACTGGCTGCCACAGGATCAAACCTGTGACCTTTGGGTTACAGGACAGTCTTTCTAACCACCAGGTTCCTTCTGATGACACTGAGCACTGAAAGCTTTTGGGAAAAAAACAAACAAAAAAAAAAAAACCTCTGAAACTCCCACACAGAGAGAGAAAACTACTTCAAAATGACCGCCTTTTTATGTTTTTATTTTCCATTTCATGAAGGAAAAGCCTTTTACCGGATATTTTCTCAAGGATGTTGTTTATTTCACGGCCATCAGCACACATTCATATTCTGCTAAACAGGAGCGTAGGAGGGTCAGGAGTAAAACAAGCACTGGAAACAAAAAGTCTTTTATTCTTAATGTCAGGAGGAGGAGCTCATAACATGTTGGAGGTTGTTGATTTGAAAAATATCTCTGAAACAACTCTATTCAGCTGAACCACCTCTCACCTTTACTCAGGAAGATAAAAAAGAATCACTACTTCACAGCTTCCTTCCTTTGCATATTTCTTTTTATCAATTCATGCCCTAAAAAGAGCAGGTTTTCCCCTGACAGATGGAGAACATTCTCTCTCTTCTCATCAGCACCAGATCTTCTCTGATGTTGAACCATGCTGCTGCTCTAAAGTGCTGTCAGACTGTTTGAAGAAGCTGCTCACATGAATCCAGGGGTGGAAACAGTAGAAGTACTGTCACTTTGCTGAAATTCTACTTGAGTGGAAGTAAAAGGTAGCTCACTTTAAACATACTCAGAGTAAAAGTTACTGGGTAGAAGTTACTTGGCGCACACACACACACACACACACACACACACACACACACACACACACACACACACAATGAATAAATAAATAATGTCCTTACTCCCTTCACTCCTTAATTCTAGCTAGCTGACAGACTGACGCAACAAGGGTATGATAGGTGTGTGTGTGTGTGTGTGTGTGTGTGTGTGTGTGTGTGTGTGTGTGTGTGCATGTGTGTGTCCTCTCCTGTGCTCTGAGCCAAATCCCTGTGAGGGACAAACATTTTGTATCCCAGTGGTAGAGCCGCTGGCTGACAGGCGCAACATGGAGATATGACAAATAGATGTGTGTGTGTGTGTGTGTGTGTGTGTGTGTGTGTGTTGGTTTGACATACTGGGAGAGTCTGCATGTGTATGTTTCTGTCTGTGTATATATTTAGAAATGCATGTTTTCGTAGGTGTGTGTATACTTGTGTGTGCAGGCGAACATACCAAAGAGAAAAGAGATGACTATACAGAATCTGCCCCTCCTTCAGATAAAACCCCTGACTCAGCAGCCTGTCTGCCTGCTACAGTGAGATTTTTACCTCCATTTATCTCTATATTGCTTTAATCTAAATGTAAGCTGGGGACTCGTAGATACAGAACTTATCATTCACTTTAAATTCACATTATTACCCTAACCTGCCACTGGTTTTGGTGTTAAGTGTGTGTGTGTGTGTGTGTGTGGTAGAGTTCTAGGTGGCGGTTCAGGGAGAGTATTCCTCAAGTTCAGGGTTATAAAGCTGATGTAGCCTAATGAACCCAGTGTGTCAGCGATGACGTTTGTCCATCATCAGAAATATTAACAAATATGATTATTGGTTTTAAAGTGGTAATCCGCAAGATTTTTTTTGGTTTTGTCTCCATCTTTGTTGCTCAGCGCTCATTGTTGTGGTGTTTCTGCACTGCACTTCCCAGAGATCACCTGGCAATCAAACAGTGTGGGTGGGACTGTGATGTCTTTTTCCTTGGATTTTCTGTTGATGAAGTTTGAGTTTCTGTAGGTGGCGCTCTTTTCTCTGTTCAGCCACGGTGGATATCACTGTTCATGCTAACTGAGTGCTTCTTCTATTTATTCCAAACAAACTAGAAACGTAAAACGCATCACTTCCTGTGCGGCAGAGGATTTTTCCTACAAGACACCGGGTGTTTAGAACAGCAAATGTAAAAGCTTTCATGAACTGGATATAGGTTGAATCAATATTGTGTTATATCAGTCGGTGACAGAGTGTAGCAAAACAGACATTTATTTTTATGAAAATGTCACAAATTATTACTTTAATGTTGGTAACAGCAATGAAACACCCATGCAAACACACTCACGCACCCTGACACATAGATTTACACTGACACTTTTGGCATTTAGCTGATACTACATTCATGGCTAATTTGCTTGGGCTAATAATGCTGTTTGGTATTGGTAACAACAATGAAACACACACACACACCTGCAGAAGAAATAACCTGCTCTGCAGTAAGACCAGCATAGGGAAGCATCTAACTTTATGTCCAATGGACCCATAGTTTCATCAACAGCGAGTTACAGCGAGGGAACATACAGGAGGATTTCTGATTTTTACTGGGAAACAGCAACAGGATTTTGTTGTTCTGTGCCAGTGAGCAGTCAGATCTGTGGAGGAACTTCATTCTGCTGAATAAAAATCTGATGAATGTAGAAACAGGAAGAGATTTAATTAAAACTAATGGAGCAGATTCTCCCTCTGTGGCGAGGATGCGTGATTGGTTGAATGGGTGTGTGTGTGTGTGTGTGTGTGTGTGTCTGTTGGTTAAGGCTTAGAAGAGAGTTTATAATTGTTATAATTGTCCCATTAATTGTGCTGCTATTTTAGTGTGTTCTATTTGCTAGTGCTATTTTAGTGTCTTTCTCTGTCAGAGATTGCTGCAGTAGAGATGACATTAACATAATGCCATTTGATTGACACTTTTATCCAAAGCACCACTCAGTACCGTCAGTGCATATATATTTTCACATGCATGGCTCTAGAGGGAATCTGTGGCAGTGTTGACACTACGCTCTACCCATTGATCCACAGAGAGTGTAACCCCGAAACCACACCAAAAGCGTAACAGCTCCGTTGTGGAAGTGAGCGTCAGCTGCTGCTGATTTGCTGCCCTTTTAATTAATTGAACAAGCCACATCGGTCACGCGTGATGCGAGGAACAGCGTCCCAGAAGCAGCGCTGCACGATACGCTTCAGCCCAATTTTTTGGGTCAGGTCATGCTGATGAAGCGTAGCCTAGGCGCAGATGTCAATAAAATACAAATAAATAGAAACTGATGAAAAGGAAAAATGTTATGCCTTTTTTATTTTTTGTTTATCGCTATGATAATTTGAGTGCATACTAGTGGTGCAGGTGAAATAATCTAAGGTGACATATCAAGGAAGAATGTAAAAAAAGATGAGGAAGCAACAGTAAGCATTTACTTACTCATTACTGCGATTCTGATCTAATGATGGCCAAACTCCAACGGAACAAAAACGTTCCGTTTACATGATGTTTGCAGTGTGGTTTTGTGGTAAGGTAATAGAGCAACAGATAGGGGTAATAGTGGTAATCATTAAGATAGTGACAATAATGATTTAATGAAAGAGCTGATCAAAGCAGGCTTGATCAAACGTGCAGAAGAAACAGAAGAAGCAGAGAAACACTGGTCAGAATAAAACCTGCTGCAGTGAGAACAGACCAAAGACCAAGAAGAAAAGTTGACTTGGCAGCTATCAGTACGAATAAAACAAACAGGATTGTCACAGTGGTTATTTCACACCTCTGGCCTCCACTGAACAATAATTCTGTATTTCATAAGGGAAATGCTGTGTTTGTTTGTGTGTATTTGTGTGTGTCTCCTGGATGGTGCAATCTCTCCCCAACACCCGCTTCACCTCACAAATAAATTACTCTGCCAAAAAAGCGATGCAAAGAAAAATCACATTTCACCACAACAAAAAGTTACGTCTCATATGAAGTTGGATGACAAAACAATCAAGGAAAAAAACATCTGCAAGTTCCACCAACACACTCCTGATTGACAGAACAACAGTGCTGCCATTGCTCTGTCTGTCAAACAACCCATTTTACCACTGCTAGAAAACTGCATATTACATTTCCCCTTTATAAGCCACAAGAGAGGAGCTTTTTCACTTGAGTTTTCTTCCCAAATGAGATACTCATGTATGTGAAAAAAAAGTGACAAATACACTTTAATAATAACACTTTTATAGACTTGAACTTATAGGAATATAAAATGTTGAACTTCAGTCAATAAATTTTCCCCAAATGGCTAAACAGTGTTTTGGAATTCAAATCCACTTGGAAAGGCCATAAATCAAGTGTCAGATTGAAGTCATATAATGTGTATATATACAACATCTTGGCTTCCTCCAGTAATTAAGATCTAAATGTTCAAACCCTGCTCCTTGTGCAGGAATAATATGTTCACTGAGTTTCATTAAATGAATAGTTGATTCTATTCGTTTTTTCAAGGACAAATGACTGAATGAATTGGAGACCTTTACAGTGATGTTTTTTTAGCCATTCAAGAAATGTATTTCAATGACCAGGATGGCCGAGTGGTTAAGGCGTACTGCACTCAAGATTCAATGAACACATGTTCTCGTGGGTTCAAGTCCCACTCTGTAGATCTTTGTTTCGACAACCAATGCAGCTCAAAAAGAAATAGAAATTCTCTTCAAACATGTTCTACATGAGTCTTGAGTATCGACAATAACTTCACCAAATCGGCTTAGTGTTCGGATCCAATGGACGTCTTTCTTGCTGTTTTCAAACCCCACTTCTGGTGTAAGAATGACGTGAATTTCTATGGTCTTGACTAGCTTCAAAGACCATTAACTGTTTTGAGTGCTTTATCTTTACACAGTAGGTTTTGATCTCTCAAAACAAACTTTGGGTGACCAGGATGGCCGAGTGGTTACGGCGTTGCACTCAAAATGCAACAGACACAAGTTCTCGTGGGTTCAAATCCCACTCCTGGTATTATGGGTTCCTTCCCTTGGGCTGTCAAGGTATCATGTAACAGCAAAAATGCATCATATTATATATTCTCTATGATTTACTCAAAAAAAACTGGAGATTAGGACTTACTGGATGCATATCCTATGGGTCCAAACCCCTCTCTTGGTAGAAGAACCAAGAGCCCAATGTAGTTTAATGGTTCTTTCTTTGATCTTGATTAGCTTCAAGTGCAGATTACAATTCTCACTTCTAGTTGTGGTTGCTGTGATATCACCAGGCCACGAGCTAAGACCCAATGTAAATGACTTCTACTAGGTTCTGACCACATTCCCGATATTCCTCCATGATTTTTTCTAAGCTCCTGACTGAGCAGAGCAGTCAGTAAGTAGCTTCAAAGACATAGTAAATAAACTGCTGAGCTCTGTATCTTCACATGGTTGGGTTTTTAGTGCTGCATGTAACCAGGATGGCCGAGTGGTTAAGGCGTTGCACTCAAGATGCAATGGACACATGTCCTCGTGGGTTCAAGTCCCACTCCTGGTATTCATCTTTGTTTGGCCAACCTCTTGAGTAGAGAAGTCAGTCACAAGATTCAGGTATTAATCTTTTCCTACACAGGGATGGTTTTTGACCTTTCAAGCTGAGGCTTTTATGTGATGAGAATATTCAAGTGGTTGAGGCGTTGGACTCCAAGTGAAATGGATATGTGTCATTGTGCACTTGAATACCGTAAAACTTCAATTAATAGCCCGGGCTTTTATTTGCTTCAAACACTGAACTCAACCGGCCTATATTTGGGACAGGCGTCTATATGGGACAGGCCTTTAATTCCTTTCGCACAAAACTCTTGCTCAGCAAAGATGGGAAATACCATCAAATTGTTTATTTAAACCAGTACCGTATGAATATTACTTGTATAAAAATTAGGCTATCGAATAACATATCAATTACGAATTATTCATTTGATCTCGCTCCGAGAGACAGCGCATCTAGGCCAACCTCATGCACTGAGAGAGAGAGAGAGCGAGAGCGAGAGCGAGCCCCTATCAAAATACCGGTAGCCTACCTATCTACTGTGCCGCCATGGCAATCAGCAAATGTGACTGACGTTTGAATGCAAGTAAAAAAATAAAAAAAAACTGCTTCTCAGCGTCAATGGCAACCGGCTTCTAATTGAGACCGGCTTTTATTTGTCAAAACGTGTAGCCACACCCGGCCAGTAAAAGGGACTCTGCGTTTAATTGGGACTCTGCTTTTAATTGAAGTTTTACGGTAAGTGGCTATTTCTAAAGTCTTGGGTTCCTTCAGAGACAAATTGCCTTGTGTGGCCAGATCTCTTTTCACATTTATTTTCACCTCTGTACCAGGATAACAACTTTTTTTTTTTTTAACAGCTTCACCAGGGCTGACTGGTTAAGAGGTTTTGATTCAAAATCAAATTATCATGTGCTGTTCAGATGCCTCTTACAGCGATCATATTTCTTTACCCTTGATTGGTTTCTTGGACAGATAACGCAGCAAAGAGCTTTATCTTCACAGTGTTGGTTTTTGGCCTCGAAACTACAGGAAGTAAGTGACCAGGGTGGCCGAGTGGTTAAGGCGTTGCGGTCAAGACGCAATGGACGCATGGTTGCGTGGGTTCACATCCCACTCCTGGTAGGACAGCTTTGATGACAGGGAGTAAATTGAGAAAGTACATACTGAAAGTTAAGTGGGGTCTACAGCAGAGAGAACACCATGGTTAGTGTATCTCAACTGTGTTATGAACAACAATAGCACGTTTTCCTGTGTTGATACATCTCAACAAACGGCAATAGAGGCCAAAAAAAGGGTAATGGTCGGTTCAATATCCAGATAGGTTTTTTGGGGACTGACCTGTCAATGATGCCACACATGTCGATCTGCAGCTGGCTGTAGTTTCCCAGCAGTCTTTGCTGCACCATGATCAGGTCCACTGGTTGGTTGTCCAGAGTCAGAAGACGCATGCAGCCCTGGAAGACGTTAAAGGGGTTTCTGCATTCCTGACTGTCGTCCTCCGCAGGACAACCTGGAGAGGAGAGGGAGGACAGCAGTTAGCCAATCAAATGACAACAGATAATGAGGTAAACCAACAGGTGCTGCATATCTGTATCCATACAAATGTTTTATGGATGGAATTATTTTAAAGATGGAGTGAGAAATGAGAATTTGAATGCAATTATTTTTGTCTAAGCAATATCTCATATATCACTTGACTCCAGACCATTCCCTAGTCAGAGCTAGTAACACACAGCAAGCACTACTCAATGCACTGACACACTATCAAGTACTATAATATATTCCATTTACACCTAAATATACTACACAGTGGGTTATACCACACAGTGATTTACCATAGGGATTAAAACCCACTCTGATTTATTATAGAGGTTACAACCTAATGTGATTTACTGTAGGCATCAAAACTTATTATCTACAGGGGTTAAAGAACAGTTGTGGCAAATGTGTTCCATTATTCATGTAGAGTGCAGAGCTGTGATTTGTCATGTGTTGTTTATTCCTAAGTGGTTAGAATAATGCTATAGGAGGGCAGGCGCTGATTGCAGGAGTAGCTTTTTTTCCCATTCTAATCAATACAATGTGTGGAGATAGGATGTGTGTGTGTGTGTGCGCGCATACATGTGTATGTGCAGGCAATATGAGCATGTGGGTGTTTGTGAGCGAGTGTGTACGTGCTGCAGGTTACAAAGCCTACAGCAGTTAAAGAACATGCCTGGACTGCAGTATTGCTGAGCAGAGTGGAGACAGGAGAGAGATTTAAAAAAAAAAAAAAAAAAAAACAGAGGCAAAAGAGAGCCAGTGGAGAATGAAGCACAGAGAGGAGAGGAGAGGAGAGGAGAGGAGAGGAGAGAAAGAATGAAGAGAGAAGAGAGGAAAGGAAGCAGGAGGGCAAAGAGGAGATAAAAGAAGAGAGAGAAGAGAGGAGAGCAGCATGAGAAAAGGAAAAAGGAGAGAGAGGAGAGAGAGGAGGAGGCGGGAGTGGAAAGAAGGAGGAGGCAGAGGAGAGAGAGAAACATAGAGGAGATAAAAGAGAGAGAGAGAGAAGAGAGGAGAGCAGCATAAGAAAACGAAAAAGGAAAGAGAGGAGAGAGAGGAGGAGGCAGGAGCGGAAAGAAGGAGAGCAGAGGAGAGAGAGAGAAAGATAAAGCAGACTTATAACTTTGATTATTAAATTACAGCCATGAGTTGGGTCTGAATTTTGTTCAGTGAATGCACAGTTGTAGAGGTAAGAACTGGCCACACCAAGTGTACTGTGCACTGTGGAATATAAGATGTGACAAATATTAACATGTTTCAGGGCAAATTCAACAAACTCCTGTACATTTAAACCATATTGAAACATTTCCAGCATACTAGAACCATTTTCAGTTTGGTATACTGTCTAGTGTTCAGCAGCCTCTACATTGTTTTCTGACACGACAGAATTGAATTGCCAACAAAGATACCATTGACCTTTAACAGTAAATAACATACATGTTCCACTCTTACCACCAAAGAAGAGGCGACTTCCTGTGGTGGCAGGAAATGAGGGGCTGGCATGAGCGGTGCCTCCTTCCTCTTTGTCCACTGTGATGGTGAGACGACCTCGTCTGGAGTTCAGCTCCACTGAATGCCACTGACCGTCATTCAGACCAGAACCTGAGAAAACACACCCATACAGTGCGTTTACATGCATATTAATATCCTGTTTATATTCCGGATATTCAAATATTCCGTGTTGGCGCATGTAGACACCATACCCCGTTTACAATAACCAGGACAAGCCCATATCCCGAATAAGAAAAGCCTGAATATGCTAGCTGGGATATGCTGACATTAAATAATATATATATATAAAGGATATAAGGTATATCCCGGCATGTAAACACCATATCCTGTTTATTGTTGGATTTGGTGAACAGTGCAAGCGCTGTTTCCACGTCACATGTGTTTCCATAGAGTCACGAGCATCAAAATAACATGCTACTAATGGACACAGCAGGAAAACTATGCAATCTTAGATTATCTCCATGTATACAGGTGTACTGATCATTCTATGTAAATTCTATATCCTGACTAAGACCTTAGCCAGGATAAGGCTCATATTTGAAAAATTAATGTACATATACATGTAAACAAACTCATGACACATTCATTTGATTCCCTACATTTCAACAAGTACACGTTTTCATCTTTTCACAATGAGTAACCCTACGAGTCTAATCTTTTAGGAATCAGTTTCATCCAACCAGGATGGCCGAGTGGTTAAGGCATTGCACTCAAGATGCAATGAACGTATGTCCTTGTGGGTTCAAGTCCCACTCCTGGTATTTATCTTTTCTTTCTTACAAATGTGCCAAGTCTAGTCTTTTCTCTCGTGTTTACACATGAAAAAAAATACATCAAATCTGGGTTGGAAAACTGATTTTAGTTCCTGTGTTTAGCTTTACTTCCTGGATCCTCTGTGTGACTGACCTGCACTGAGCTCCAGTTGTGTCCTTCAAGCTTTGTTGCTTAGGGGTTACGCCTAGGACTTAGTGGTTAGTGAATTTTAAAGAAACTATGTTAGTCCTAGAGAAAAACTTTCATCAATGAAGATCTCCATTGAAAGAAAAAGCTTACATCCATCCTTATTTCTTAGGTCTAACCTTCATCCATATCTGTGAAAGTGACCCATAAATTAAAACGGCCTATCTATACGGCAGATCTATAATCTAATGACACATCCTTGTAGGTTCAAATCCCACTCCTTGTATGCCTGCATTTACTTAAACGCTTTTTTCAGCTATTGATAAATCAATTAGTCAGTAACTTCAAAGACAAACAACAGCTGAGCTCTTTATCTTTGCAGGCTTGGGTTTTGACCTTTTAAGAAGAGCTTTCATCGAACCAGGATGGCCGAGCGGTTAAGGCGTTGCACTCAAGATGCCCTTGTGGGTTCAAGTCCCACTCCTGGTACTTACTTTCTTTCTTTCTCGGCCTAACGAATGTGCCAAGTCTAATCTTTGTCGATCTGTATGAGGTTAGGACTAGGACTTAGCGGTTAGTGTTTATGATTTAGGGGTTTTAGGTTACGGGTTAGACTGACCTGCACTGAGCTCCAGTAAGGCCCTGCCATTCTTGCAGATCTGTATGGGTCTAGGGGTTAAGGTTAGGGGTTAGGGTTAGGGGGTAGAGGTGAAGTGTTAGGGGTTAGGCACACTGCAAAAAATGACAAGCTGTCCAGTGATTTTAACTTGTTTCCAGACCTATCAAACTTATTTTGTGACTGATAATCTTGCTGGTTTCAATGATTACTTGATACAGGCCAATATGACTTCTTTCAAGAAATCATCATAAAACAATGAAGAAAATCTTGAAACAAGAAACTTTCTCAATCAAAGACAACTTTTACCAAATAAATGTCCTGAAACAAGTTACATTATCCCGAGAAAAAAGTCAAATTTGTTGAAACCGGTAAAATTGTCTGCCAGTACAGTAAGATGATTTCACACACAAAAAAAATCTAAAATAAGCTTGATAAGTCTGGATACAAATTTAACAAGTTTGTCAGTTTTTGCAGTGCAGGTGAGGGGAAAAGGTTAACAGTTAGGAGTTAGGGGTGAGAGGTTAGGAATTAACTGTTTTTGGGTCAGGGGTTAGACTGACCTGCACTGAGCTCCAGCAGCGCCCTGCCAGCCTTGTGGATCTGTAGGCGGAGCCTGGCCTCACTCAGGTACAGCCAGACCACGCCCCCTTGCTGGGGGAGGTCAAAGGTGAGCAGCAGCCCCGCCTTGTTCCACGTCCGGAACTGAAGCCCCACAGACACGCCCCCTGACGACGATGCTGTCGCCCCCGGCAACTGGAGGAAGCTCTGGGGGCCGGTGAACGTCACGGCAACGGAAACTGGCTCAGCACATGAAAAGGTCACATTGCCCTAAGAGAGAGAAAGAGAGAGAGAGAGAGAGATACAGAGTGGAGAGGGAAGAGGTGGGACAGAAAATTGACTACAAGAGAGATGAAACAACATAAAACATGAATATTAATCAGTTGCAGAGGGTGTGTGGGTGTGACCCGATGTCACAGAGATCTCATCAGCAAGTCTCCTTAAAGAGGACACTGGTATTACCATAATGATAACAGCCAGGCTTAGAATAAGCACCGGGAAAGCAAACTGAAAATACCAATGTCACCCAGCAGCCTGGAGGTGAGAGAGAGAGATAGAGAGAAAGTGGGGGATATGCCCAATACTATCTAGACATCTCTGTTACAGTGCATTGTTTTGAGTAGTGGTAAAGACACCAGGTCCATTGCTGAGGCTGCAGCAGCAATATATTACAGTCCAGGTTCTCAGTAGGGAATATCAGCCTGCTATCTTCGTAATGGTCAGGGAACACAGATCACATCTAAAAGCCCTTTGTAGAGCAAATTAAAATGATATACAGTAATAATTAGTGGAGTGGGCAGATACCTTTGGAAAACAAAGTAAGAAGTGACCTTAAAAAGGCTCAAAAGCCTTAAAGACACACAGCCACACACTGAAACACATCAATTCACTCCCCACTCCCACACACTTATTTTCCTCTGCAATCATGGCCAACTTCCATAGCCACATAAAGTAACATTTAGCCTCTGTATTAAATCAGATTGTAACTTTGTGGATAGCACCTTAAGAGCTACAGTGCTATAATAAAACAGCCTCTAACAATCTTTAAGCCACACATACAATCTCTGAGCAGCTTTGCCAAGAATTCTTGTTTCTGCTCCCTGTTCCTGTACTGCAATGAGAAGCAGTTTATTATGCAATACCTGCAGAAACGGTTCAAAGTCTTTCTCTACTATCTCTCCTCTCTGTCACTGTAGAAACCTCTGAAGGTCCTAATAGGCAAGCTGAGGATGCATTAGTGGAGGTCTAACCACCATCTACACTCCTCTGTTGTCTCCTCACTCACTGTCCTCATCAAGGTCCTTGTTAGCTTCATTAACGAACTAGCAGCTCATTAGGAGCAGCATCAGGATAGAGACCCGGAGGGTCTGACTTCCCAAACACAGGTACAAACACACACACACACACACACACATATGCTGACCTGTGGTGTTTTGTGTGATGTGTTGAATAATTGGTTAGCATGGGAGTTGACAGTTGCTGTAGCCTAGAGGCACCAAAACTTTTTGCCAACGAGGGACACTGATGATTTAGAAATGAAACCAGTCGGCACTGGATTCTTAGCTCCTATGTCCTCATGGTGTTTGTTAGATGCCTTGTAATAAGCAAGTCACAAAAAACACCAAACAGAATATCTTATCAATCTCTGGAAGCCTTTGGAGGGCCAAAAAGAATTTCGTGGAGGGCCAAATTCATCCTGCAGGTCTTATTTTAGGTGGCCCCGCTCCAGCTACTGATGTATTCTCTCTCAGATATAAAGGCACAGAGCCTCGAGCTCAACTTGAAAAACACAAAGCTGTCGTTCTCTCCCTGACGGTAGTCTCACCACAGATATAACTCACTACATAAACTACAGAGAGATCTACAGACATTATATGCTGTAATTTTAGGGTTATGGGAATATTTTCATGGCACTATGGCTTTGACCCTTATAGTCGTTACTATTTGGTAGGTTGTAGTGACGGTAATCTAGAAACTGAAGTTTAATCTTCTGTTGCACTCAGTATAATTAAGTCACTCTGGATAAGCTAAACGCCTAAAATGTAAAATGTAAATAAGACAATATGAAAACTCATTGATTCCAACACCAATAGTGCAAGACAGCATGCTAAATAACTTACCATTAGATTAATTGTGTTAAATTCAGTCTATCAGGTCAATATAGAGATTTTGCAATTTACCAACAACAGTAACCTGGGGGTCGTTTTGTTCAGTCAGTCCCTTGGGTTAGCATAGTTTTCTAGCTAGCTACCAATAAGCTAACTTACCGTTACAGTAACCTGTTCTATAGTTTGAAGACTGTAAACACAACAGTAACTTGGTGGTCATTATGTTTAGCTACGTTAAGTCAAGTTAGTAAGTAAATTAACATAACATTAACTTTGTGGTTGTTCAGTTTATCTATTAAACAAATAGTTACCAGTAACCATTCCAGTAACTTGGTGGTCGTTCTGTTTAGCTAGGTCATTAGTTACCAATATATTAACTTACCATTACAGTAACTTTGTGGTCTTTCTCTTTAGCTAGGTCAATAGTTAGCAGTATATTAACTTACCATTACAGTAACTTGGTGGTTGCTCAGTTTAGCCAGGTCAATAGTTAGCAGTATATTAACTTACCATTACAGTAACTTGGTGGTTGCTCAGTTTAGCCAGGTCAATAGTTAGCAGTATATTAACTTACCATTACAGTAACCTGGTGGTTGCTCAGTTTAGCCAGGTCAATAGTTAGCAGTATATTAACTTACCATTACAGTAACTTGGTGGTCGCTCTGTTTAGCCAGGTCTATCAGGTTGAGGCCGTTGTAAAACAGGTTTTCCAGGCAGCCAAGGAAGTTCGTCTTGGAGATGACTGGTTTCTGAGAGCCGAGGGCTTGGACCGCCCCGACACTCAGCTGGATGGGGAAATAAAACAGGAGGGTCACATGTACATGAAATGATACAAATACAATATAGCTGCAATTTTTCAGTAATGTAAAGTAGCTAATTTTGAATTTCCCATGGTTGTATGTTACGTTACTTAGAGTCCAAGAAAAGCATAATGTGTATGTTTGTCTGTATATGTGTGTGTGTGTGTGTGTGTGTGTGTTTGTATCAGTGCGGTGTGTTTCACCCCACCTGCTCGATGTGCCAGTGGCTGAACTCGGCTGGGATTTGAACCTGCTGGGTGTTTTTGTCCACAGTGAGGTTGAGGTGAGCGCTGAGCTGCTCCACTGCTACCTGGTGCCAGTGCTGGTCGTCCAGCAGACTGCCGAGGGAGACAAGACGCTGGACTTCAGAGGACAAACTCCTGCCTGGAACAGAGGAGGAGGGAGGACGAGGAGGAGGAGGAGGAGGAGAAAGGAGGAGGAAGAGGAGGGAGGGTGGCACGCAAAAGGAGGAGGAGGAGGAGGAGGAAGAAGATGAAGAGAGGAAGAGGGTGATAAGAAGTAGGAGAATGGCAAAGAGGGAGAGGAGAAGGTAGAGGAGGGGGAATACAAGGAGGAAGAAAGGGAAAGAGAGGGAGCAGGAATAGGAGGGAGAGGAGGAGAGGATGATGAAAATGTCATAGAAGAGAGGGAGGAGGAAGAGGAGGAGAGAGAGGGTTAGGAGGAGGGACGATGATGGAGGAAGAGGTGAGGGCAGCGGAGGAATAGAAAGAGGAGAAGGAAGAGGAAGAGGAGGATAGGATAAAGAGGGATTGTAAGGGAAGGAGAAGAAAGAGGAGAACAATCAGTCAGAATACTTCTGGGATGGACAAGACCATGTTGCACAGAGGAGTGAAAAAGTGGATATAGTGCTTAGTGATTAGTCTGTTTTTCTCCTAGTTATCTGGCCTGGGACTTTGGTTTATCCTAGTTATCTGGCCTGTTAGTCTGTTTTCTCCTGGTTATCCAACCTGTTAGTGTGTTATCTCCTAGTTATCTGACCTAATGCCAACAGTACACCATTCTAATGTACTGTAAGCCTCTTCATTGTGGCTGAATATTTTAATCTTCTCAGTATCCCACCGAGAGCAGCACACAGAGGTCACCCTCTCTCATCTCATTAGGGACTACTGGATATCTGCATACCGGCACAGAGAACTGCAGCCAAATAATTACGTGAAGATTCCTAATCCTAAAAACTGCAGAGAAAACATAGCGGGACATCATTAATGATAGATGAACACCAGCAGGTCCAAATTAGCAGATCCATTTCTGCATCCCCAAAAGTACTGGGAAAGAGACTTTCTGCTGAGAGAAGGAACTATAGAAGGAGCTGAACACAGCCAGTCATTAAAAATGTATTAGATATTCTTCAGAGAGAGACAATTCCAACTTCAGACAGAGAGACAAGAGACGGAGAGAGAAAAACAAGAGACAGAGAGGGAGATTATGAACAATATGATAAATGTCTGGTATTTCAACCCATTTGGTGAGATGAAACATTTGATCACAGCTTGGATGAGAGAAACAACTTCATCCAGAGAGAGAAAGCAGGGGTGTGGAGCTTATGACAGAGGGAATGTGTGTCCCGTAAACACATTTATTGTGATGAGTTATTTGATTACAGTCTGGATGAGTGGAAAGAGACAGGGGCAATCAATATGAGAGGTTGGATGGTGAGACTTAAAAGCAAATAAGACCACTTTATTGGGATGGATTAATGGAACAATATTATTTAGAGATAGAGAGAGAGAGGACTTTAAGACAAAGTGTTTCATGGGATGGATGATTTGATTACTGCTTGAATGACTGGAAAAAAATTTGGAATCAATATGAGAGGTCTGAGGGCAAACAAATAGAAAATCACTCTACTGATACTCATAGAACTCTCCCTCTCATCCTTGCTCAGCAAAACCCCTGGATAAATAAAGACAAAAAAAATAGCTTAAATTGCTAATAACTACAGCATTTTTTATTCATGTTGAGGGGGTCAGATTGGATGTGCTTGTTTTAACATTGCAGAGTCGGTGCTGATTAGTTTCCAGTATTCTAGACATTCTAGCTTCTCAGTATCATCTTATCATATCCTGTCTGCTATTCCATTATGTCTGCTCACTGTGACTCTAAATCTGATTACGGAGGAAGACAATGGCAGCTCTTATCAAGAAACAGACTGGTGTAATTGTTTTAAGCTTTGTCAACACAATCAGCCCCGAGCATAATGTACAAAGTGAACAATTTCATAATGTCACATAATGCCGTCTGCCATCAAAAGCAAAGGTTTTAGCACACTGATAGTCCATTAAGAGTATTGCTGTATCAGATCTTTTCTTTTCTCAAGTTTGTTTCTCCCATTGTAAGGAGGGCGAGGTGAGGGAACCTTTTACTTTTCACTATGAGCTAAACACTGTCTCTGTGTGTCTAGCATGAGTCTGCAGTTACAGGTGTTTTGGAGGTTCTAGAATATTCTGTGTACTGTAGAATGCTCTGTGTGTTCTAGAATGTTGTGGGTCTGCTAGAATGTTTGAGATGTTGTAGAATGTTTGGGGTGTTCGAGGTGTTCTAGAATGTTTTCTGCAAGGTCTAAAATGCTTTGTGTACCTATTCTAGAAGGTTCCAGGCGTTACAGAACAGTTTGACCTGTTCTGGATTGTTCCAAAGGTTCCAGAAATTTCCAGGGGTTCCAGAATGTTGTGGATGTTCTACAATGTTTGAGGTGTTCTAGAATGTTCCAGGGTTTCTCGAGTGTTCTGGGTGATCTAGAATGTTCTGCAGTTCTACCAGGACAGAAGACTCATGGTGCTATTAAGCTGCAGTCACAGTTACATAATGTCTGCCTATCTGACACCACCTTAATTAAGTCAGCAACACTCAAACACACCTTACCCAGAATGCATTGGAGCAGGACCCACCGACCCCCAGTGTATTTACTTCCCAAATCTACCCCAGTGACAGGAAAGAATTGGGCTGAATTATGAGCCAGTGGGTTACAATATACTAAACCGACATGTTGATGAATGTAAAGCAGAGAGGAGATGGGATGGTTCTGGATAGCAGGCATAAATCTTAATCAGCCAGCCTGTTTATTCCAGCTGTTTGGACAGTGACAGGCAGACAGAGTGGAGCGAACTGTCTGCTGTTAGGAGCTGCTGGTTGCAGGGCTGAACTTCCTAAAAACATCATCATTAGTCAACAATCATTTAGGTTTACATTACTAACATTAAAAACAAGGGGAAGAGAGAGAAGAAAAGAATTACAAACTGTTTAAACGAGACAAAGAAACCCCTGCAAGTCTTAAAAATAATCTCATCCCATGAAAGACAAATAGAGGAAAAATATAAAAATGGCAAACAATGACACAAATGACATCAAATCTAAATGGACAAGAATAGTACAAAAAAACAAATTGTAATAAAATAAATTAAAATAGAACTGATGCTGAAAATCATTTAAGGAAAGTGAGCGTGCAGTAGTGAGTGAGTGTGTGCATGTATTACAGTCGATGTGTGTTGAAACAGAGATGAGTCATCTCTCTAAGATCAGACAGCTAAGACCATCAGACTTAAGCCCACCATAAGACTTGAACCCACTGCAACATGATGGTTACAGTGTGTTGCCTCATAGCCTGGAAACTGAACTCCATGATACTCAAATTCCCGTTACACTCACAGATTACATGACAAAACTGAACTGTACATGAGTTTAGACAACAAATCAATATACCATCATTATTTTAACGATGGATGTTTTTTTTTCCATGAACTAGGACAGTTCTGCTATTTGTGTCCATGGCTGTTACAGAGAGTTGCCTCATAAAGCGAACTCCATCTGCTCGGGGTCAGGCCTGGGTCTGTTAGTACAGCAGAACGGACCATGCTGGGGCTCAGGATCGATGCTCAAAGCTATTGACCTAAATTACACAATCTGTAGCCTGCAAAACCCAAGGAGAGAGAGAGGGAATTATACAGAGAAGGCGAGAGAGAAAGGAAAATTTAGACACAGAGAAAGAAATAATGAGCGATAGAAAGCTGAAGGGCATCCAAGTGAAAAAGGCAAATGACCGTCCAAAAGTAGGCAAAGAATTCAAATGACATATCCAAAAGTTTAAGATAAATAATGATACGAAAGAGAAGGGGTGCGAGGGGAGGGCAGGGAGATAGAGAGAGAGAGGAGATAGAAAGATGAAGAGCGCGCAGCTGAAAAATGCAAATGGCCTCTTCTGATATGGAAACAATGCAGGAGGAAGAGATGTGGGGAGACAAACCGTGACAAATAACAGTAATAACAATAGAAAAGGAGGAAAATAGAACAGGAGAATCAGGTGAGGAAAGGCAGAGAAGTAGAGAGGGAAGAAAGGAGGTAGAGAAAGAAGCAGTAGTATGACTAAGTATGACTGCTTTTGTTTTTAGTGTTGATCAGCAGCATTAGCAGAGTCTCCCAATCTCTGTTCCATCATTACAATGGATGGCTTTAATTTCCTCTTTCTGAGCCAAAGTCTTTCTTTAAGGTGAAACAGTCTTTCTTTAAGGTGACACAGTCTCTCTTTAAGGTGACACAGTCTCTCTTTAAGGTGACACAGTCTCTGTTTAAGGTGACACAGTCTTTCTTTCTTTAAGGTGACAGTCTCTGTTTAAGGTGCCACAGTCTCTGTTTAAGGTGACACAGTCTTTCTTTCTTTAAGGTGACAGACTCTCTTTAACGTGACACAGTCTCTCTTTAAGGTGACAGTCTTTCTTTTAGGTGACAGACTCTCTTTAACGTGACACAGTCTCTCTTTAAGGTGACAGTCTTTCTTTTAGGTGACAGTCTTTCTATAAGTTGACAGTTTCACAACTTTACACTCTGGGAGAGGAAATGGAGGAAAAAGAGAGGAAGGGGAAGCAGGAAAAGGGAGATATACAGTAAATGGTCTAATAGCGGTTGAGAGGGATGGATGAAGGAAGATAAGGATACGGGGATGGAGAGCTTTTGACAGAAGCAGCTGACAGTGAGGCAGATAGAGGAAAAGATGAAAAGAGGAAGAGGAGGAGATAAAGGAAGGAGTGTTTTGGGAGATGGGAAATGGAGCAAGATAGGGGGAGGAGGAGATAGAGAGAGGGAGGGAAAGATGGAAGTAAGTAGAGAGAGGGATGAAGAGGAAGGAGGCATGGATGGATGGAGGTAGAGAGAGAGGGAGAGTGCTTCAGCAGCCAGATGGGATGTCTGATGAGAGCTGAGCCATATGGAGATGATTCAGCATGGCAGCCTGACAACACCTCTGGTTTAACCCCCTTTACACACACACACACACACACACACACACACACACACACACACACACACACACACATAGCTACGCTCTCCACAGAGTGTAGGCCATGCATCAAGCTTTACAGAGTCCAGCCCTAACACATGCTATAGTGAATGGGAACCATCCATCAGAGGTGTAACTAGAGATGCAGCAGTGTAGTGTGAGCCAAGATTTAAACCAATTTAGTTGCGGTGTGTGTGCCGGCCGTCTCACCCAACCAAAACCAATCTAAAGTTATTTCAGAGGCTTTTATATTGTTGCAGACCTTAAATAGGGTTTACAAAGATGCTTTGTACCAATATGCCGATAAAGTGCTGCACAAATCCAATGATAGGAAAAGCTGATAATGCTTTTTTGACAGGGAGATTTCAGCAGAACGTTTTCACCAGATGACAGGAAAAGTGTCAGCTGGCTGATACAGATGGAGAGACATCATGTTCCCTGTCAGAGATGTGCTTCTGTGACATATTTTCATTTTACTGTAACAGGAGATGTCTACATACTGAATATTATCCACAAATCCAAAATATTGCTTTTGGGCTAAACTACTGAGTAACATAGTAGAATCAGTGTCTTTCTGGAGTAGTAGCAGCAGTATATGTGACAGCAGAGCATTCACCACTCACTTTTACATCCCATACTTTACTTTTTTGGGTATTTGAATCATGCGTGGTCTCCAATCTTTTATTACTTGAGACAGTTTGTGACAATTAGGAGTAACAGCATGTATTGAGAGATAGTGCAAGTGTCTTTATGGTGATATCGGTGTACCTATCAGTATCAATAGCAAGATAATACGATAAGTTTATAATAAATATCTGAAGATGGTACCAGATCGTTTCAGGACATATCAGTCTGGTACCTGTCAGTACCTATTAGTAGATATCAGTATCTACTAGTAGATATCAGTACCTATTAGTAGATATCAGTATCTATCAGTAGATATCAGTCTCTATCAGTGTCTATCAGTAGATATTTGTATCTAGCATGTGTTGTACCTTGTCTGAGCAGCAGCAGCAGCTTCCCTCTCTCTAACTCCAGAGTGAGGCTGAGTCCTGCCTGTCCCTCTGCATGCAGCAGTATCCCAGAATTCCTCAGGGTTTTAAACTTCAGAGAGACGATCTGTCTGGACGTCCGCCTCGGCCCGGGACTCAACCTGTAGAGCAGACCGCTGCTGCCGCCGTCGAAGCTCGCCACATCAGAGGCTGAAAAACACAACACAGGGATGGTAGTCAAATAAGAATGATGCACTTTACTGTGGAGCCAGAAACACAGATCTAAACAACATGGGAAATAAAGATCAGAAAATACTTTTGGTGTTAAACAATACAGTTATACAGTCAGCATGTTACAGTATGCTACTGAAGTCAAACAACACAATGAAATACTCAAAGTCATGTTAACGTGTTAGTTTCAATTGTCGACAATTCTCGACTTCTACCATGAGTGAAATGCTTACAGTATTTAGCCAGGACCAAAACCTGACCTTCACCCTAACCTTAACTGCAGTTGTTTTCCTTGCCTAAACTTAACTGTTAGCTAACCATTTCACATGACAAGCACATGAAAATGCTGTGTTCAATTTGTGCTATTTGTCATATAATCCTTTAATGTTACTTTGAGATTATTTGTGTCCACAACAAGTAATCTGCTTTTCAGAATCTGTGGCCATTTTGGCCAAAATGTTGTGAGACTGTGTTGTCTGTGTTGCTAAATGTTATTGAGGTTTACAGTAAACACTGTTGGTCCTTAAATTACCTCCCCGCCTCCACCAACACAAACACACACACTCACCCACATCCAGGCTATCGATATTCTGGTTGCATCAGAACTTGTTTGTTGAACTGATATTGAGCGAGAAACCTCTCAGCGTGGACTGAATCTGTATTCTGTTTAGACCGTTACATCAATAAGTAGCAGCAGCACCTTAGCTCCGGTCGGGGATTTGGGAAGAGGAGAGGAGCAGAGGGCCGAGGTGAGGAGAGGTAAGGAGGGGTGAGGAGAGGTGAGGAGGGGTGAGGAGAGGTGAGGAGAGGTGAGGAGAGGTGAGGAGGGGTGAGGAGAGGTGAGGAGAGGTGAGGAGAGGTGAGGAGGGGTGAGGAGAGGTGAGGAGAGGTGAGGAGGGGTGAGGAGGGGTGAGGAGAGGTGAGGTCAGGAGTGGTGAGGTGAGGTGAAGACTGCAAACTAAAACACTACTAAACTATTTGAAAAGAGTAGCAGCATCAATTTCCTTTTCAGCTGGACAACTAATTCCTCTGACTGAACGCTTTTTAATGAGCTTAACAAGCCTTTGACTCCCTAATGCCAAGCCACACACACACACACACACACACACACACACCTACACACACCCACACACACACACACACACACTCCAAGCCACTTCAACCAGTGCATTAGTACATTGTGTTGTTCCTGCTGATGATTGCAGAGCGGCAGGTCGAGACTCAGAGGCTCTAAGTCGACCTCCATGTGTGAAGCTGAGAACTTTAATATATCAGTCCATTCTGGTGAAGTCTCTGTTTCTCCATCTGGTTTACCTGCCAGGATTCTGCTGTACATGCTTCACTACACTTTTGGTTCTCATACTGTACAGTTTATTACTTAAATCCATCTTTTATACAGCTTTGAGAGTGTGTGTGTTACAGTATGCTAGCAGTGTGTGTTAGCTACATTTGTGTATACTTGCACACCTACACACATAGGTGTGTTACCAGTGTGTTTTCACTAAATCACAGGCATTTAACAGCCACACTTGGTGGTGAAAATATCAAAAAAAAAAAAAGTGTTTTCTTGTGTCCTTGGATAACTTGAGAATATTTCCAAACCACCAGAGGCTATTTATCAAAAACAAGTCATTTGAATATTTCTCCTAATCCATCTTCTTCCAGAGGGGACAACAGCAAACATGCTATTATGGGATGCAAAAAAATGGTTTCATCATAAATCATCTCTCCACTTGGTGGACTGATGGAAAACAAACGATTAGAGAATATTCTGGACTCCAGTGCAAGCAGTAAGAGAGAAATCCAGACAGAATGGACACTGAGGTGACGATCACACTGACGGACCAAAGCAGAACCAGTAGCTCTTATTTCCTCACTGTTTTCTCTGGTTTTCGGCCCATAAAACACCTTCCACAGGCACCGGCAGCCTTGTGGTGAGCACCATGAGTGTTTTAAATTAAATCGGATCCAACTTTGACTAGTTTTCTATGGCACCATTGCATCTGCACTAGACAGTCTGCTCTCACTGCAAACAATTTCCAACTAGGCAAGTCATTTAGTCTCATATTCAGTCTTAAAATCTTAGTTTCAATTCCAGAAACAGGCAACAACATCTTAAAATAAAGATCTGTATTCGCACTGAAAAAAAGTGAAATAATCTCAGCCCATCAGAAGACCTAAATTTGGAAACAACTTTAACTTATCAGACTATTCACTTTTCCTTATAATGTTACTGAATTGATCTACACCCACATTACAACAATCTTTTTCAGGTATCTCTCTTTTTCTAGGCTATATTTAGCAATTAATTACGCACATCCAATTCTCCAGTGGACCATGATGGCACCAGATGCACCAGATGTGGCTGATCAGAGATTTGTGACACAACTGCAAAGCCGCTATAGCAGTTTGGTAAATATCTTTGAACATATGCACACACAGGTATATGAGTGGCTCTAATTCCTTAATATATGTGTTTATGTTTTGGCATAGGGGACAATATAATATACACTAATAGATATGGAGAGAAAACAATGAAATAGACTGACCAGGTGATTCCAGGTGAAAGATATGATCTGTATTGATTTCATCTTTTAAATCCTCTTCAGTCATGAAGAGCAGAGGCAGATGAAGAGGAGTCATATTCAGTGAAGGTGTAATGTGTGTGAGAGACGCTCATCCTAAACTCTTCTGACAAGAGCGGAGAGGAAAACAACGCTGAGCAAATTAAACTGACAGCACAACATGTTTTTATGGCTAAAAGAAGAAGAGGTGTGATATGTGTTGATTTTCACTGTCACACAGAGAAGAAAGTGAACAAATTAAACTGATAACTCAATATGTTTTATGGCTAAAATAAGAAAATTATGATACATGTTCTTTTTCACAGTGCTAATGCCAGCAGTGAAAGTTGTGAAGTATGAAAAAAGGAAGTAAATGATTTCAACTAACACAATATGTTTAATTAAAAAAAAGTGTGATACATGTTTGTCTTCACGAGGTGACAGTGTAAATCAGTTGTGAAAGATGAAAATATAGAAGGTGTGACAAGAAAATGTTGCCAGTAAGCCTTTGTGTTATGTTTCTTAGTGTCTGTGGTCTATTATGAAAAACACACATAAATTGAACAGGTAAGAATAGGTGTGACGAGATGTGTGTTTATTTCTGTTGTAAAAGCAGAGTATGAACAAATTAAACTAACAACAGCGTATTTTATGCTTAAAATAAAAATAGTGTGATGCAGTGTGAAGGTTGTTTTGATACCTGCGGTGATATTGTGTATGCATTGTGAAATAAGAAAAAATTAGAAGGCGATAAAAGAAAGTATTCATTGACGTCAACATGCACATCAGTATGCCTCACTGCAGAGAGTAGTGGTGGAAACAGTCTGGAAACCAAGTTCAACTCATCCACAAGATGAACGGGAAAGTCCCTGGACACATACACGCATGCACACGCACACGCACACGCACACAAACACACAAACACGCACACACACAAACAATATCACTACCCCGTACCCAGGGGTCTGTCTCACAAACCAAGTTCAACATAGTCAGGGTATAGCTGGCTTCACAAAACCAACCAATGTCAATCCCAGTTATCAACTCACTCCCAATCCAGCTATCAGTGTGTTCACATGAAAGGGGCGGGGTTTGTAACAAATAGCCAATCACATGCAACACCGACAGATCCAAAGCAGTAAGTATTATAATTATAGAATATGAGCAATACAAAAACATTGCTACAGCAAAAGGTAACACTGTTGCTGCTACCAAAAGCTAGAGAGGATTGCTGCAGGAAAATTACAGATAGTGTAAACGTGTAAGTAAATAGACTTATCATTGCCTCATCATTAAAGGAATAGTTCACCCAAAAATGAAAATTCTGTCATCATCTACTCACCCTCATGCCAAATGAAACACAGGTGAAATTTGTTAGTCCATATAACACACAGGGAGGTTGCCAGCACAACTTCGTAGCAGCCTTCTCCAAAACAACTGAAGTCAATGGGGAC